>NW_026704749.1:0-7020 GCF_012432095.1 Onychostoma macrolepis
GGGAAAAAGTTGTTTTTCAGTATGAAAAATAACCAGTATATATAGTTTACGTTTTCATTATCAGCAGCATGACAGTCAAAATGGTTGAAAACAGACACATACACCGTCGGTCCATTTACATGCACAGCTTAAATGGTAAATGGACTGCATTTATATTGCGCTTTTCTACTCCTACGAGCACTCAAAGCGCTTTACAATGTATACCAATGTATTTTGGTATTCAACATAGTATTTAAAAATACAACAAACGTTCCTGTCCGCTTTCAACACCATCATCCCAGACACCCTTCAGAACAAACTGACACAGCTCTCTGTACCCACCTCCATCTGTCAGTGGATCACCAGCTTCCTGACAGACAGGCAGCAGCTAGTGAGGCTGGGAAAACACACATCCAGCACCCGCACCATCAGCACTGGAACTCCTCAGGGTTGCGTTCTCTCCCCACTACTCTTCTCCCTCTACACCAACGACTGCATCTCTAAAGACCCCTCTGTCAAACTCCTGAAGTTTGCAGACGACACCACAGTCATCGGCCTCATCCAGGACGGCGACGAGTCTGCTTACAGACAAGAGGTTGAGCAGCTGGCTGTCTGGTGCAGTCACAACAACCTGGAGCTGAACACGCTCAAAACTGTGGAGATGACAGTGGACTTCAGGAGAAAACCCCCTCCTCTCCCCCCACTCACCATCATGAACAGCACTGTGGATGCAGTGGAGTCATTCAGGTTCCTGGGCACCACCATCTCTCAGGACCTGAAGTGGGACAATCACATTGACTCCATCGTGAAAAAGGCCCAGCAGAGGTTGTACTTCCTTCGTCAGCTGAAAAAGTTCAACCTGCCACAGGAGCTGCTGAAACAGTTTTATTCAGCTGTTATTGAGTCGGTTCTGTGCTCCTCCATAACTGTCTGGTTTGGGTCAGCCAGCAAATCAGATTTAAGAAGACTTCAACGGACTGTTAGGACAGCAGAAAAGATCATTGGTGTGCACCTGCCCAGCCTTCAGGACTTGTACAACTCCAGAGTGAAGAAACGGGCAGGTAACATCATCAAAGACCCCTCTCACCCCGGACACAACTTGTTTGCACTTCTCCCTTCAGGCAGACGCTACAGATCTCTGTGCACTAGAACATCTAGGCATAAAAAAAATTTTTTTCCCCCATGCCATCTCCAGCTTAAATAGCTAAGACGTGGATCATTACCTGTGTTCTGTAACTCATTCTGTAATTCATTCTCCATCTTTAATTATTGTCTCCCTCTCAAGTATTACGTAAATACACATACATATGTTTATCTATACAGCTGTATATAGAGTAAATAATGCACAAATCTGTACATAAATCTACTGTTCCAGATTCATACTTATTATTATTAGGATTATTATCCATTGTTAAGTCTTACTATTTAAATGTTTTTTTTCTGTTCTCATGTCACATGTGTATTTATGTATGTATGTATGTACCAGGAGCACCTTAAAACCACAACAAATTCCTCGTGTGTTTGCGCACACCTGGCGAATAAAGCTAATTCTGATTCTGATTCTGAAACTGTATTTCTAAATCAGTAAATCTGCAAATATTGTCTTAAATAAAGTCTGATGATGCAAATTGTAATTTGTGCTTTATATTATAGCAATATGTAGTTTAAAATGCCCGCTTGGCCTCTGAACTTGAGTACCCCTGCCTTAGAACATAATACCAATAATACTATGGTAGTAGTCAGCCATCTATGCAAAAGCAGAGGTCAGTGTGGTGTACTGTAGATACAGCTGTCCAGGCCAACATCTGATGTACTGATGTCTTCAACTGGGAATCCAGAAAACCTGCAATAAAAACAGTACAGTTCAAAATCCATCATGCATAACCAATATAACAGGACTGCCCAATCCTGTTCCTGGAGATCTACCCACCTGCAGAATTCAGATCTAACCCTGATCCAACACGCCCGTCTGTAATTGCCAAACTGCTTTCATTGATGCGCTGTGAGGTAGATTTGTTGACAAGTTCCTCCCTAAAAGTACATTGATAAAACAGTTTTTTCATAGTGGATCATTTAATGAAGTCGTTCGCTAAAGTAATATTAGCA
This sequence comes from Onychostoma macrolepis, assembly GCF_012432095.1. Lineage (NCBI taxonomy): Eukaryota > Metazoa > Chordata > Actinopteri > Cypriniformes > Cyprinidae > Onychostoma > Onychostoma macrolepis. The sequence goes on from NW_026704749.1 coordinate 2,086, forward strand.
TTGCTAACAGGCGGACCTTATGAGAAAGGCATGTAACAGCTTTTTATATATATATATATATATATATATATATATATATATATTTTTTTTTTTATTGCATTGATTCATATTAATAACAACAAAGATAAAATAAAAAAATAGCTATTTTGTGATTATTAATCTAGTAATGATTATTAAGGAAATAATTAATGTTGGTGATTTTGCTTTGGAACCTTCTATGCAAAAGCAGAGGTCAGTGTGGTGTACTGTAGATACAGCTGTCCAGGCCAACATCTGATGTACTGATGTCTTCAACTGGGAATCCAGAAAACCTGCAATAAAAACAGTACAGTTCAAAATCCATCATACATAACCAATATAACAGGACTGCCCAATCCTGTTCCTGGAGATCTACCCACCTGCAGAATTCAGATCTAACCCTGATCCAACACGCCTGTAATTGCCAAACTGCTTTCATTGATGCGCTGTGAGGTAGATTTGTTGACAAGTTCCTCCCTAAAAGTACATTGATAAAACAGTTTTTTCATAGTGGATCATTTAATGAAGTCGTTCGCTAAATAATATTAGCATTGCTAACAGGCGGGACCTTATGAGAAAGGCATGTAACAGCTTTTTATATATCTATATATATATCTTTTATTTTTTTGCATTGATTCATATTAATAACAACAAAGATAAAATAAAAAAATAGCTATTTTGTGATTATTAATCTAGTAATGATTATTAAGAAAATAATTGCGAGGAAATAATTAATGTTGGTGATTTTGCTTTGGAACCTTCAGAAAACTTTAAATCAGTTTTTCTCAAAATGCTTTATCTTTATCGACTTCAAACGGGTGTAGCGCAGTAATTTTTCGTCCGATTCTAACAACTCATATATCATTTTGAAAAGTGAAAAAGTGACAATTATTTGAAAATTTGCTCATTTTGCCAGCACAGGTCACAAATGGTGAAATCTCTATACAAGTAATTCAGAGAACAGGTAAACCTTGTTCATTTACATATATTACCAACACTGTAACAATACAAAGCTGGTTGAAAATCTGCAAACTTACCTTTTAGGGCAATGATTACAATATAAGGATTATTTGGCAGCTTTGTATGTTCATCTAGTTGCCATCATCTGAAGTCTTTGTGAGTGTTGGCGTCTTCACACGCCAGGCTGGATCCAAACTGGAACTGGTGTAATCTCTAGTAACCTTGGGATGGACATCCCCAGGAAAGCAAAAGGAGAAAGATTAGAATAGCTGCTGTTCATATTATTTCAGACAAAAGATTATTTATTTAATCAAATATAACTTAATTGCAAGGTTATGAGATGTTTTGTGTGAATGTTAAAATGTAATTGCTGTGATCAAAGCTGAATTTTCAGCATCATTACTTCAAACTTCAGTGTCACATGATCTTTCAGAAATCATTCTAATATGCTGATTTTACCAAAGAAGCATTTCTGATAAATGGGTCATTCTATAGAAATGTACATTTTTCTGTCCCTAGCCTTTACAGAATATAACACTTGAAAAAGACTTTAGGGTTACAACTTGTTTTATATATTTTAAATTGAAACAATATGTTATTTGATCAATTAAACCTTCTTGAGCCATCAATGTGGCAATATTTGTTTTTAATTAATTATAAAGAATTCCAAGCACCACAAAACTGCTCGTCCCCACAGCCATGTACAGAGGGAAAGTGCTTTATTTTGAGAATACTCAAAAATCTGGAATACAAATGGATTAAACTACTTAATTTAGTGAGTATACCATGACTGACAACATGTGGTTTGATACCTTGCAGCAGACATTCTGCAAAATGCATTTTTCATGAAAACTGTAACTGGTGTTACTGTCACTGGTGTCACCTCCTTTATGGGTTACACCAGTGAAGATCAGTTTATGTTTATGTTCTTTTACTAACTGCTTTCACTAATTGCTAAACGTAACAATTTAGTCTCATCTATTAATTATAGTTGAAGAATAAGTATCTTTGGTCTAATGTATGTCACTGGTGATTCATTGTGTCACTGGTGTTATCGTGTTTTTTTTCTGTCACATTACATAAAATGTGTCACGTTGCACGATAATAATTTTACATCCATTGAATTCTGCTTCACTCAAGAGTTAAGATTTTAAGGATTGCATCATTACTTGTTTATAACTGTTTTTTCCCCCAAAAATATTTTCATTGTTATAACAAATACATGGTTGTGCAAATGTACTAACATCATTCAATCACACTTTTAACAAACCTGATTAAAATAAATAAAACAATCTCCTTATTTGTTGCATTATCATTGTTTTCATGTAACTGACTACATGTGCTGAAATAAATCGAGAAATAATATTTCATAAAAACTTCTAAAATTGACAAAGAAGGTAACACCAATGACAATTTTTTTTTTTTTTTTACATGTGGTCTTTAAATAAATCTACTAAAAATATTTAAAAAATCATTAAGCTGTCATTTATGTGTATTCATAATGTAAAAAGGTAATCTAATAATGTGGTCTAAGTTTAAATGTTAAAAAAAGAAATACATTTTAAGACATCTTGCCAAAAGTACCAAAAGTGGATGTTTCTGTAGAATGACCCAAATATGAATGTAACCTGCGCTGAGTTGTATTTTGTGTGAATGTTTTAACAGTGTAAAGTTTGTTTGTTCGTTTATTTTATCAGGATTTTTTAAAGGAAATTCTTATTTTTATTCAGCAAGGATGCATTAAATTAATCAAAAATGAGTGTAAAGTTTTCTGTTTCAACTAATGCTGTTCTTTTGAAATTTCTATTCATCAAAGAATCCTGAAAAAAAAAACACACACACAAAAATATTGTGCAGCACAACTATTTTCAACATTGATAATAATCAGAAATGTTTCTTGAGCAGCAAATCAGTATATTAGAATGATTTCTGAAGGATCATGTGGCTCTGAAGACTGGAGTAATGATGCTGAAAATTCAGCTTTGATCACAGGAATAAATTACATTCACACAGAGAACAGCTATTTTAAATTGTAATACTACTGTTTTTGTTTTTTTATCTGAATTTTTAATAAATTCAGGCTTGGTGAGCATAAGAGACTGAATTTTGAACATTAGTGCATGTTTGAGGTTAACTTACCTACCATATTGTTCATTGTGCCTGGGAGATGTTGTCCGACAGGAGGTCCGCTCTGAGTCTGGGGTGCAGGCCATCAACATGGAAAAATGTAGGAACATAAGAAGCAATTTGTCACAGAGCCAACAATATTTAGTATACAATGCCAGCCAGGTTTATTACAAGGAACCAAGCTAGAGCAGGTGAAATGTAGAAAAGAGAAAGAAGAATATACAGAAAACATTCTTTTAACATAACATAATTTGCTTCTAGGTTTACTTATTTAATATTGCTCATACTTCTTATTTGTGGATGTCAAAGCCCTCTTAAAATGTTAAGAAGCTTCACCTGTTCACTTGTGTTCCTTACTTCTCCATCTGCGGCTCCCTTCAGAAATTGTGAAATCTTGGAGCCTCCCATCTTGCCGTGCTTTTGTTTTTCTTCTGAAATCACAGAACAGTTTTTTATCAACATTTGTTTACCATGAGAGATAAAAATACGTTTGAACTAGATTCAGTTAATTGTCCCGCTGATGTAAGTGACGTCACCGATTAACGGTACAGTGTAGAGTAGACTATATGTTTAGGTTAAATAAATGAGCCTATTTCCAATCACCCACTGAAAAATTACCAGCAAAACTTTTACAGAACTGTCAAAACCTCTCATCTACACAAAGATATGAATAAAATCCCAAACATTCAATAAGAGCTGTCTATGGAGTTAGCCTAATGTTAACGTTATGTCCTCTGAAAATGGCTAAGATGCTAACGGACTTGTTCGAAGACACTAAACCATTTCTATGAACTAATTTCACCAGAAACGAGTCAAATACAAGCAAGAGAGGCGTCAGGAATAACTGTATTTAATATTTGTGAGATTTTAGGAACTAAACTTACCGAAAACAGTAAAAACAGCAGCGAGAAACGGAGCTTCCTGCTTGTCAGTCGTTGTGTTGCCGCTCCGTTTCCATGGCAACTCCCTCCGCTCCAGTGTTTGAACCAACGCGGCTCGAACGTTCAGGTTTGCAGGAGCTCTGGATGTATATACTTGAAACAGAAGTCCATGAGATCGTTGAAAAGATACGGTCTAGTTTCATGAACCCCAGTTTTATGAGAATGGAAGCTATTTTTCATCTGATCTCCAAATCACTTTTGATACATTCCTCATTGTTTGTAAGAATCGGTGTTATTTTGACTGGGGCAGATGACTGGTAAAATAGGACTATCTTCAAAGTGCTTTTTATCTCACTGAAGACATTCAGCTTTCCATTTTGCAGACTTCCACTTGATCCTCAAAGAAGCTCCATAAAGTTTTCAGCCATTTGATTGTCTCTTTCTCTGCTTTGTAGAGCTGCCACCTTTGATCAGGTAATGATTGCCTGAGCAGTTGCTCAAGTTCTGTTTTCAAATATGTTGCTGCCATAGCAATTGTTAAGCTCTTAATATACATTCCCTTGTGTAGAATTTGCATGTGCTTTCCATTGACAACAATATCGGCAAACATCTCCTGATTTCCTTGGAAAAGACTGCTAAATCTTGAGAACAACTTTGGACATCTAGAGTCAAAGACTCTTAACATCTGATCTTCCGTGAGGAGAAGAGGCAACCCATTGAGGACATGGATACTTTTCTCATTGACATTTGCTAGGCAGAAGTTCAAAAGTTTTGAACATCTTGTTTTGTTTTTGATCAAAGTCTGGTTGATGGGCAAAGGCAAATGACCAGTTGTCTGGGAAGGATCATTCAGTGATCTTTGCTTCAAGAAGTTCATCACTGTTGAAGCACTGATTTCTGTAACATTCACACCAGCTGCTTTAAAATGTGCTTTTATTTCATGCATTTT
>NW_026704750.1:0-7017 GCF_012432095.1 Onychostoma macrolepis
ACACATTAATCAAGGTCAACTACATACATAGAAAACATTAAGCAAGCATCCTTGTCTCTGTCTGAAAGGTACTGTTCTGCTATTGGCCCAATTCAAATGTTGGGACCAAGGTCATAAAATGTGCCATTCAGACAAACATCTCTGGACAAAATATGTCAGAGTATATTCTGACACAGGTAAAGTATAATACCAGGATCTCATCAACTACTAGCAACCATTCCTAAAATATCAATTATTTATATAAGATTTGTATATAAAATTTGTGATATTTTGAGAACAGACAGTTACAACTTAGCAAGGTATCGGGCCCAAAAGCAGTTGAAACTTCCCATGTTGAAGACTCAGATGGAAATAGTTCACAATTATACCACCAAGAAGATTTAGAGGTATAAAATCTGTGCTGACACTGTAAATAAGACAAAGTTTTCACACTGAGAGACAATTGCAGTTGTAACTTTTGTTTCTTGCAGAAGAAGAACTTCAGCCCACCAAACCTAGAAAGACACCACAGACAAATCGATGTAAGTATACATGCAAAACAAATGAATTTGGAATGATCAAGAAAAGCCAAAATGCATACAGTATATGTATATGTTGTCTATATCTTCTTTAAATGCTAATTTTGAGGACAGTGAATCATCCCAAGGTGAAATCATTATTATGTTACTGTATTCTTTATTTAATGCAAGGTTAAACAGTGGGAATAAATTATTCAGAACAGTACCCTCTAGCATATTTTTCTAACTGACAAAATACTGTTTATTGCCTTGTTGCGTTTGGCCCTGAAGATGAGATTTCCAGTTTGAGAGCAAAGAAAATAAACAAACGGCCAAGATCAACAGCAATTGCATCTAAGTGTAAGTAGAAAGATAACAAAAAGTAATCAACTGTTGATGATAATCTGAAATGGAATCGTCTTTCTATGTTGTGCAAAAATGATTCAAGAAGGCCATAACATTAAAGGTGTAGTTCACCTAAAAATGAAAATTCTGTCATCACCCTCACCCTCAAGTTGTTCCAAACCTGTATAAATATATTTGTTCTGCTGAACACAAAGGGTTACAGACATTCTTCAAAATATCTTCCTTCGTGTTCAGCAGAACAAATATATTTAAACAAGGTTGGAACAACTCAAGAGTGAGTATGATCATTTTTGGGTGAACTACTCCTTTAAGAAAAAAGTCTATGCTAATATTTTGTTTTGTTTTGTTTTCAGCCGGGGAGCCTGATGAAGGTAAAGACACTATGATTCACTTTCATTTGTTTGCTATAGTCTGAAATTGTACTGATATATATATATATATATATATATATATATATTATTATTATTTTTATTTTTTGTCTGTGTTAGATGAGGAGCAACCAGTAAAAAAAAAAAGATCTAATGTGATTTTGCCTGCAGCACCTTGCTGTGAGTACACTAAAATCTCAATGGAATTAAGTGAATTTTAAGGTTAAAATCAGTCTATTTGTGTTATAATGTTGATTACTACAAAATTAAAAAAATTCATTAAAAACATGCAAAACTCTAATAAATATTGTTACATAAAAATATTCTTGTTTCATCACAGTTCCATCTCTTTCAACAACACAACAGCAGCCACATCAGTCAGTTTCTGCCAACTGGCAAAATCAAGGTACACTAAAACACACACACACACACATACCTGTAATGTATATATTATCTGATAAAATGATTTGTGACTTGTTTTAGGAAGTGTGATTAATACACAATCTCTTCGAAATGGTAACTATTTAATTTCATCATAATTATTCAATTATTATGTTGTCTTATATTGGCAGACTGATATTGTATTATGGCAGTGTTATGTCATTTATGTGTTAAAATAAATTCTGCACAGAAATCTACAAGTTATTTGAGAATTTAGAAAGAAGAATCATGTTGAAACTGGACCAAATCCAGAACAACATTGCATCAGCGGCTGAAACAATGCAGCAGTCAACAAGCCAGCCAAGCAGCTCTGTCTCTGATCTCACTCTGCATTCAAAGGCAGACAGCACAAACAACATTTTATATTTCTGAACATTCAGTAGAGACTGGACTAAAAGATCTACTTTTTACACATTATATTAAAATGAGTATCTGTCGGTATTATAGCTATGGGTGAGATGAGTCACACTTATCACATGCACTGGAAAAGACACTTGTAGTCAAGCAGTCAAGTTATTTTTATTTTTAAGCCAACATGGCTGATCTTCGTCTCAAAGAGACTGCGCAGTACTATATATTTTTGTGTTTGGTTTTACGTTGCGAGTGACAATTGTTTTAACGAAACAATTAGCTGGCAGAACATTTTACTTATAAAACTGGTTGGTGGGGGACTTAGGTCCTGTTTGAAATGGGTATTAAGGTGAGTTTTGGACGGTTGGATCACAAGTCGAGGAAGACACATTCCAAATCACACTAAAAAAACTGTCTAAATTTAAGTTATATTTGAATTACATTTATATTTACATCCATTTGGATTACATAGTTTTAACTAATAACCTTAATGTGAATCATTTGTCAGTCATACATAAATAAAATAGGTAACATTTATGTAATATTACACAGCAAAATGCCCATTTTAAATTAACACTGCCTAGTATTCATGTGTGTGTACATTACAGAGTTAAAGTACCATTGAAGCAGTGTTGGAGTTGATGAGATTGAACATTAGTGAACACCTGCTGTTAACTTAAAAATGAAATTTGTCATTACTTACTCATACACAAGTTTCTGGGAGACAAAATATTTTGTAGATTTTCTCCGATTTGCACAAACCAGAAGCAATAATATCTGCCGAATGGAGGAGGGTTGGCTTTTTACAAAACCTAAAATATCGAGTTTTTCTTTATTTTCATTTTTGTGTTTCAGAGGAAAACTCAATGTTACGGATGTGACATCTCTCCGTTACGGACTTGACAGTTCTGAAAGTAGAATTTATCTGACTAAATGCGTATAAAATGCTTTAAAGACTTATCAGCGACGTCTGGGTACGGCTGCCCCCCATTAAAGATTTTTCTAGTAAACTAGTAGTGGTTCGTTTAAGCCATTATTCAGCCTAATGCAGACAATAAGCATAAGAACATCAAAGATAATAAAAAAAAACAATCAGTAGCTATATGTCATAAGACAACTTACTTTGCTTGATGTCACAGTAAAAGGTATTTTTCATATGGCTTTCATGAGGCTCAAGGTGTAGGCCTATAGGCTAAGAGCATGTGACAAAGTCGTTATGGAAATTAAGCTTAATAAACTCACGTGCAGACATTGAGAATGACATTTGCATTTACACATAGGCTACACAACTTTAACAGATTCTCCCACTTTAAGGTTTGAGTGACTGTTCACACCAATATCCCAGCTAACAAATAAAGGTCCCCAGAACGTCCTCCGAATGTCATTTTATTTTAATTAATGATGACGTTTACAAATTAAATTAATATGTTAGAAAAGATTTGAATGGATGCTTTTCAGTATTAACGCAGAATTTTGCTGTGGTTTCAACCTCTCTATACAGCTGGGTTCGTCAACCATAACTCCTTCCAGGACAGCCAGGAACCTTGGAGTTGTGATAGATGATCAGTTAAGCTTCACAGACCATATTGCTACAACGGCCCGGTCCTGCAGATTTGCCTTATACAACATTAGGAAGATTAGACCCTTCCTGTCTGAGCAAGCTGCACAACTCCTTGTCCAAGCTCTTGTTCTGTCCAGACTGGACTATTGTAACGCGCTCTTGGCAGGCCTTCCTGCAAGTATTATCAAACCTCTACAACTGATCCAGAATGCAGCAGCCAGAGTGATCTTTAATGAACCAAAGAAAGCTCACGTTACCCCTCTCTTCATCAGGTTGCACTGGCTACCAATAGCCGGGTCATTCTCTAATTTAGGGTACATTTCATGTCAGCAAAAAAGCACAAGAGCACTGTCCTTTCTCAGTGGAACATTAAGTGTCTCAATATAGTCTATTAATTCAGTGTTACATATCTGTTATCTGCAGAGCTTAAACATGAACTGTTTTTAATTTATTTTAATTAAAAACATGTTTTTACTTCAGAGTTTGTCAACTATGTTATGGACAAACAGGGTGTTATAAAAAACATTCAATTCAGTCTTGCACTTGAAATTAAATGCAATTTAGAAGGCTATTGAGTCTATTTCTGCCACACATACAATTGTTATTTAAAATTATTTTCATAATCAACCTTTTTTTAAAGATGAACATGCAATGCATTTATAACTGTCCTTATGGACAAGGATGTTTTTCATCATAAATCTCCATTAAAGTTATTTTTGATCATTAAAAAAGATGTTATAGTAAACTCCAACCTATGCAAATAAGTAGAATGCTTAAAAATGTCAGCAACATCAATATTGGCTATTTTAACTTTAAAAATCTAAGTGTAACCTAGTTGACGATGAAAATCACACGGTTGACACTAGTAACCTAGTTGACTGGACATATTGTTAACCATGGACAATATTTTATTCATGAGACAGAATTTAATTAGCAAAGTTGCTTTTGGTGAAAACCTCTTATTTTAAATGTAGAATTATTAAACAGTACAGAAATGCACATAATTCCACAGAGAATACATTGAAATGCACACTAACAAAACTTTCAATTCACAAAGACAGTGACGTAAAATCATCCTTTATGCATTCAAAATCTGAAATGATCAAACACTACACACATAAATTCATGGGAAATTGAATATAGAGAGAACAGGAAATAGCTTTAAAATGTCCCCACAAAGCCTACAATCAATATTCAATCAATCAATAAAACAAGCTAATTCTTATGGAATGAACTTAGAGAACTGAACTTCTCAATTATGCATTCAGAATGCAGTGACAAAAATACAAACATCTACATATAATTTCATGGAGAACCTCCAAGTCAACACTAACTAGTCAATATTTGACAGAATAGGGATTGCTCATAGTAATAGTAATTATATAATCCCAAACAAATCCTTTTGAAGTGTTTTATGCATTCAGAATGCACTGATAAAATGCAACATACTCTTAGTAATTCATTTCTCAGCTCAATTCAAGTAATTTAACAATTCCAAAAAACTTTGAGTTTCCTCTTTTGGCCTTTATTCTTCCAGTCTTCTTTATATATATATATATATATATATATATATATATATATATATATATATATAAATAAAATGTATGTATGTATATATATATATAAAATGTATGTATATATATATGTGTGTGTATATATATATATATATATATATATATATATATATAATGTGTATATATATATATAATGTGTGTGTATAATATATATATATATATATATATATATATATAATGTGTGTATATATATATATATATATATATATATGTGTGTGTGTATATATATATATATATATGTGTGTGTATATATATATATATATATATATATATATATATATATATATATAATGTGTGTATTATATCTCTCTCTCTCTCTCTCTCTCTCTCTCTCTCTCTCTCTCTCTCTCTCTCGAGAGAGAGAGAGAGAGAGAGAGAGAGAGAGAGAGAGAGAGAGAGAGAGAGAGAGAGAGAGGTCAGCCACTCTAAGAATGAGCTCCTGAAAGATTAACCCAAAAAGTAAGACAGAGAGTAGAATAATGACAACAAACAAGTAAAAACAACAGAAGAACAACTTGGATTCGTGTAAAGACGTATTTTTCTTCTAGAAAATACATTTTAATACAAAAAAGAAGACTGTAACCTCTGGATTAGCATCTGGCTACTGGATCACCACTGTACCAGCTATCTGCAGATTTCCTCCAAAACGCCTAAGGACTTTTTAAAGGAACTACAACTGAAAAACATTCCACAATTGTTGATCTTCAGTTGCTAAACAAAGAGGTGAGCTCTATCTGGCATAAAACATGAACAAAAACTGAATATTTAATTGTATTGAAGTAAAAACTCTCATCATTATAAGCTAAAAGCTAAAGTTAGCTACAGTTCTGGCTCTGTGCCTAGTCTGATCACCATGGCAACCCTGCCGCAAACAGAGTGCAGGAGGTGTGTTACCCAGAGAAGTGCAGAAGTGTAATACGACCCTAGAAATGTAAGCACACTGTGTTGTTTTAAAGATTTGAAGGGTGACATCATGTCACAGGGTCTCTCTCTCTCTCTCGTGTGCGCCCAAATGCTCTCAGTTACCTAAAGATTTAATGTGAATCAGTACTCGGTAGTACAGACGCAATTCGGTCGGTACCCTTAAAAGCACCGTGTTCGGTACCCAACCCTACTTGTAACCCTCTTACTACACTGAGGAACTCTGCAATTCCTTTTGAGAATGAGTTTGCAAATGATCTTTCAGGTGTCTTCGATAGAAGAAACTCTCCTCACACCAAAGACATTTGTAAGGTTTCTCTCCAGTGTGAAGTCTCATGTGGACTCTCATGTTTTGTTTTTAGAAAAACTCTTTCCGCACTGAGGGCAGGTGAAAGGCTTCTCTCCGGTGTGAATTTTCATGTGTTCGATAACGGTGTCTTTACATGTAAAACTCTTTCCACACCGAGTGCAAGTGAAAGGCTTCTCTCCGGTGTGAGTTCTCATGTGGGCTTTAATGTTTGGTTTTTGAGCAAATCTCTTTCCACACTGAGGGCAGGCGAAAGGCTTATCTCCGGTGTGAATTCTCAAGTGCTCCTTGAGGCGTCCTTCTTTTGTGCAACTCTTTCCACAGAGATGGCATATGAAAGGCTTTCTTCCCATGTGAATTTTGACATGATCCTTAAGCTGTTGCTGGTCTGGGAAAGTCTTTTTGCAATATTGACATATGACCTTTTTTGAGTGAATTGTCATGTGCTGACAAATTTTTACTTCAGTTTCAAACTCTTTCCACACTGACCACATATGTAAGGAGCTCCATTTCCGAGGAAGTTGTTTCAGTGGATTGTTCTGCAGTCATGACATCTTTCTCTTCTGCTTCATTCATTTCTTGACTCTCCTCTTTCAGTGGGATCGTGTCTAAAGTGAAAAAGACAAATACA
>NW_026704751.1:0-7015 GCF_012432095.1 Onychostoma macrolepis
CATGTTTTGGAAGGCACTATGAATGCTAAAAGGTCAATAAAAGTTTTAGAGCAACATATGCTCCCCTCCAGACGACGTGTATTTCAGCAGGACAATACAAAACCACATACTGCAGCTATTACAACAGCATGGCTTCGTAGTAGAAGAGTCCAGGTGGTAAATTGGCCTGCCTGCAGTCCAGATCTTTCACCTATAGAGAACATTTGGCACATCATTAAATGAAAAATACATCAAAGACGACCACGAACTCTTCAGCAGCTGGAAACCTATATCAGGCAAGAATGGGACCAAATTCCAACACCAAAACTCCAGAAACTCATAACCTCGATACCCAGACGTCTTCAAACTGTTTTGAAAAGAAGAGGAGATGCTACACCATGATAAACATGCCACCATCCCATCTATTTTGAGACCTGTAGCAGGCATCAAATTTGAAATGAGCTCATTTTGTGCATAAAATTGTAAAATTTCTCAGTTTAAACATTTGTTATGTTATCTATGTTCTATTGTGAATAAAACATTGGCTCATGTGGTTAATGGACATACTTTGATCAATGAACATCTTAGAAAAAATATCTGTTTTGATCACTGAACTTTCATCAATTAAGAAATGTCATCGATTTATTAAAATAAAAGTCTTTTCATTTTAAAAGATTATTTTGTTTAATTCTTTTACCATACATTTAAATCTTTCCATTGGTCTCTCCTTACGGTGTTAGGGATGTGTTAGGGGCAGGTAGTGGGGTGTGGTTTGACCAGCCCGGACATAAGTTAATTCTGAGTAATGTCAGTGGTAAGCAGTGATGGGAATAACGGCGTTATAAATAAACGGCATTACTAACGGCGTTATTTTTCAGTAACGAGTAATCAAACGACTACTGTTTCTCCCGTTATAACGCCGTTAACGTTACTGACAATAAAATGTGGCGTAACTATATTATATTATTAGAATTTTATTTTTCAGTTCATCTGAATGGATGCGCAGTGTAGCTGTATTTGATGTACCATAAACTCTAGTGTGAAGGCGCGACTCGCCGTTGCTTTCTCTCACATACACGCACGCAAAGAAAGATACAGAGCAATAGAGTCTTTCATAACATGCAGAATTGATGCGCTACATGTAAACGATATTCTTTGTTGTATTTTCCTGTCAAAATAACGGAGTTCCTTTTGGAATTCTTCAGCTTTTAAGAACGGCCGGTTTCTCAGGTAGTGGGCGGAACTAATGTGCAAACGACAATCTCATTGGTCGGTGCTCACCTATTATCGTCCCTGTTTTGATTTCAGCAAATCAATTCGAGCTTAACGCAGACTACGTGATTAATGTTCATGAACCCAGCAGCTCATTAATCCTTAGTGCATTTTATATTGATGACAAATATGCATTCATACTTGGTTATTCTAATTACTAAAGTTATATCATCATATAATATTAAATTATCATAATATTATATTATAATGCTTGACTGACTGATACTAAGTGTCAGTAGATAAATAGTGTAGATTAATGTACAATGTTTTATAATAATAATTTATTATTTTTAGTGTCCATTTCATTAATTTAACATACCGGTATTTAATATTGGGGGCATCCAAAGTTATTTGACATTTGAACATTTTTTTAAAAAGTAACGCAATAGTTACTTTCCCTGGTAATTAATTACTTTTATAATGATGTAACTCAGTTACAATTTGTGAGAAGTAACTAGTAACTATAACTAATTACTTTTTTAAAGTAATGTGCCCAACACTGGCGGTGAGTGAGGAGATGTCGCGGACAATGCTTAAGATGCTCGGTTCTTTTTCTTTTCTACTTACGTAAGCCATGTTCTCTGAGTTCTCTCTAGGGAACGAGACGCTGCGTAGCTTTACGCAATGGAAACACCCCAGGTGTGCCGATTGTCTGAAGCCCTTATAGAATCACGCCAATTCATTGTCTGATGGCGCAAGATACCGCCCCTACGTCATACGTGATTCGCACTCGCCGCGCTCGCACCCACTCAACACTGCGTAGATTTACGCAATGGGAACGATATACCACACACGCCAAGCTAACGCTGCCAGATCTGGCCCATTACAGACCAGAACACCAAAAACACAGCTGGCTCAAACAGAAAGAATGTGGGAACCAGGAGCTGTATTCACATCAAGGTTATAGAACCTCACAAAAGTATGGGAGAGGACCAACCTGCCGCCATACAAATGTCCTCCAGGGGTACCCTCTAAACAAAGCTTGGGAGGAGGCCACCCTCTGGTGGAATTAGCTCTGATGTCTAGAGGTGAAGGCAGACTGCGACTTCATAGGCCAACGAAATAGCATCCCTAACCCAGTGGGATATTGTGTGTTTAGCCCTTTGCGGCCTGCACCAAAACACACCAAGAGCTGTAGGGACTGACGCCACTGGCTGGAACGGTCCACATACAACTTCAGGGCTCTAACAGGGCAGAGTAGATGAAGATCATCACCCTCACTCGAAGAGGAGGGAGAAAAGCCTGCAGCACTACCACCTGTGAACGAAAAGAGGTAGAGAGAACTTTGGGGACATAACCAGGCCTCGGTCTTAAAATGCCTTGACCAGACCAGGAGCAAACTCAGTGCAGGACTCACTGACAGACAGAGCTTGCAGATCTCCCACACGCTTAAACAAGGTCAATGCCAACAAAAGAGTAACCTTTAGCGTCAGAATCCTCTCGGAAGCTGACTCTAGAGGTTCAAAAGGAGGCTCCAGCAACCCCTTTAGGACAACAGAAAGGTCCCAAGAAGGGAAACGGGCCTCAAGCGCTTAACCCCACGCATAAAGTAGGACACCAAACGATGTCTACCCGGCGGGACATCGTCCGAGTCCCTTCGAGCAGCGATAGCTGCAACATAGACTCTCAGGTTGGTAGCGGCCGTTCCAGCCGAAAACTTGTAAAAACTCCAGCACTGAACCAACCGGGCAGTTTACTGGGTGCACAGCATGAACCAAGCACCAGGATTCGAGTAAAGCTTCCTAGTGGACAGGGCCCTGGCACTATTAATAGTCTCACAAACTCCATCTGAGAGATCAAAAGTTAAATGGCGACCCAAGATCGGCCATACCCACAACTTCCAGATCTCTGGACATGGGTGCCAAATTCTGCCCTGAAGCTGACACAGCAGGTCTTTCTTGACTGGAATCTCCCACGGCTCGCCCTCAAGAAGGGTCACCAACTCTGAGAACCATGTCTGGGAAGGCCAGAACAGGGCTACAAGGAGAAGGCGGACTCGCATGTCTTCACCCTGCACAATACTGCTGGGATGAGCTTAACCGGAGGGAATGCATAAAGCTTCATGTCCGGCCAAGGGTGCACTAGCGCATCTATCCCCAGAGAGGTAGGATGAGAGAGGAAGAACCAAAGGGGGCATTGGGTTGACTCCTGAGATGCAAAGAGGTCTACCTCTGCCATGCCGAATTGTTCCCAAATTTGATCCACCGTACGGCAGTTCAGCATCCATTCCCCCAACCTGAGTTTCTGTCTCGACAGAAAGTCCGCCACTAGTTTCAGGACTCCTGGGACATGGACCGCTCTCAGGGACAAAAATTTGTCCTGTGTCTGAGGATAAGATGGCACCAGCGTGTCTATGTCAATCACGTATGACGTAGGGGTGGTATCTTGCGCCATCAGCCAATGAATTGGCGTGATTCTATAAAGGCTTCAGACAATCGGCACACCTGGTTTGTTCCCATTGCGTAAAGCTACGCAGCGTTGAGTGAACCTATGAAAGAGAACTTCCCTTGATTGCCGTTTAACAACCAATACATCGTTTCACATTTCAAAGTTTAAAGCACAGTTTTTGAACAGTTTCAACGACCCCACACAAAAACACATTTCAAAACAACAAGAGGGATCCTCATGAATTCCTTTCGATCGGCGAAGTGGATAAACAGATGTCCAGTTAGACGGGATGGGGGGTTTGTACATAAACAGGTGTCCAGTTAGGGTGGGCAGGGGTGGTGGGGTGGAATTTTTATGATCAAATTTTGACATAAAAAGTATGGTACTCTCTCTCACGCTGCCAGATACTAAGGGAATCAGTCTCGAGACTGACCTCTGGTGTACTTGGAGCGGCTAGCTGCTCTAGAGACCTCCTTAGAGGTGGTGAGTCTCCCAGAGCCTCTACGGGCAGAAGCTGAGAGATGCGCTCGTTGGAGACCGCTGTGCCCTGAAGCACTGGGATGGCAGGGTTGACAGACCAATCTCCTGAGGGCACTAAGGAGAGATGGGCACCGTATGCTGAGGTGTACACTGCTGTTCCCCAGAGGGCCTGCCCTCAGAAGTACTGAGCCAAAACGTCAGGGCTTTTGGTCGAAGTCTTCTTCGCCAGAAGAATGGTCCTCAGATCCACCTTTGGCTTGGAAGACTTCAACCGAGAGAGCTGTAGGGATTCTCGGGCCTTCTGCAGGGGAGCGTGAGAGGTGATGCTCTGTTTTTGTGCATCCCAGTATGAGGAGTTGGTACACGGATGGGGCTGCACATAGAAAAGAACACTCAAAAGTGAGATCTCTTTAACACCTCATATTTCTCCTATACAGAAATGATGTTACTTTAAGATCGAATGGAGATTTTTTCTTGAGTCTCCTGCTTCTCAAACATGTCTCCTGAGACAAAAACTCAAACACTCTCACAATGGTCTCCTTTAAAGCTTTAAAAGAGATCTCTACAACATCACACACTGTGCTCAGATTTTGCTCCTTAGCTACAGAATCTGGATTTCTCACATTTGTCTCCTTTAAAGCTTTAGTAGAGATCTCAACAACATCACACAATCTGCTTAGATTTTTCTCAGTTACACTTTATTTTGATAGTCCACATTAGACAATCTACTAACTATAAGTAACTTTGCAACTACATGTCAACTAATTCTCATTCATTTGCAACTACATGTCTACTAACTCTCAGAGTAGACTGTTAGGTTAGGTTTAGGGTTAGTAGAATAAGTTGACAGTCAGTATGTTGTATGTTGTGGATCCATCAAAATAAAGTGTTAGAAGATATTAAGCAGACAGTCTACTAATACTCTAATGACTGCTAGTTGACATGTAGTTGCAAAGTTACTTACTGTTAGTAGAATGTCTAAAGTGGACTATCAAAATAAAGTGTTACCTTTTTCTTTAGCTAAATAATCTGGGGGTCTTATATTTGTCTCCTGTAAAGCTTTAGAAGAGATCTCAACAACTTTACAAAGTGTGCATCAAGTCAAGTACTTGAAAGGCACTAAATAAAGGGGGGGGGGGGATCATGAATTTAGAGTTAAAGGCTATATTTGAGAGAGAAATTATGCAGAAATAAGGATAATGTTACTTTTTATAGGACAAGTTTTATGTACTTAGGGACATCATTTGTTGTTGGAAACAGTAATGTACCGGGTGCCTTAATCAAAACTGTTTGACAGAAAATGTAACGCTGGAGCTTTCTTTGCTGAAAGGCACATAAATGGCTTATGACTCATGTCATACTGATGGTGGCACTGATGGCGGTCAGATAAGTATGATTTGAACCATGCTAAGGCACTTCCACTAATGCCAACAAAGTTTTCTAGTCTATTCAAAACAATGTTGTGGTCGATAGTGTCAAACGCGCGCTAAGATCCAGTAGAACTAATAAAGAGATACAACCACGATCAGATGATAGAAGCAGGTCATTTGTAACTCTAATGAGAGCAGTCTCAGTACTATGATACAGTCTAAATCCTGACTGGAATTCCTCACAGATACCATTTTTCTCTAAGAAGGAATATAATTGTGAGGATACTACCTTTTCTAGTATCTTTGACAGAAAAGGGAGATTTGAGATCGGTCTGTAATTAACTAGATCTTTGGGGTCAAGTTGTGTTTTTTTTAACGAGAGGCTTAATAACAGCCAATTTGAAGGTTTTGGGGACATATCCTAATGACAATGATGAATTAATAATAGCCAAAAGAGGATCTATGACTTCTGGAAGCAGCTCTTTTAGTAGTTTAGATGGAATAGGGTCTAACATACATGTTGTTGGTTTAGATGATTTAACAAGTTTATACAATTCTTCCTCTCCTACAGTAGAGAATGAGTGGAATTGTTCCTCAGGGAATCTATAGTGCATCTGATGCGATACTGTAGCTGACGGCTGCATGGTTACAATTTTATCTCTGATAGTATCGATCTTGGAAGTAAATCTCTGATATCCTACACAGGTCTTTTATATATAAGGACATGACTGCAGCTGGCAATGAGGCCAAAACCAGCACATCCAGTACAGGAAGACTTTGACTTTTTAATTTTATTTAATAAAAATAATAATAATAATAATTTATTATATATACACACACACACACACACACACATATATATATATATATATATATATATATATATATATATATATATATAGTGGTGTGAAAAAGTGTTGGCCCCCTTCCTGATTTTTAAATTTTTGCATGTTTGTCACACTTTAATGTTTCAGATCATCAAACAAATTTTAATATTAATCAAAGATAACACAAGTAAACACAACATGCAGTTTTTAAATGAAATTTTTTATTATGAAGGAAAACAAAATCCAAACCCACATGGCCCTGTGAGAAAAAGTGCTTGCCCCTCCTATTAAATCATGAAAGAACTGTGATTAACTACATTATTTTAGAAAGCTGAGTTAAATTTCACTTGCCAAACCCAGGCCTGATTACTGCCAGACCTGTTGAATCAAGAAATCACTTAAATAGAACCTGTCTGACAAAGTGAAGCATGTTTAAAGAGCAACACATCATTCTGCGAGCTTAAGAAATTCATAAACAGATGAGAAACAAAATAGTTTACATGGAAACTGTCTCAACAGACCCTCGATAGCAACAAACACTGTTCAGTCCCAGAAACATTGGGAGAAATAGGCAGAGTGGGGCCCAAGGCGAAATCGGGCCTGACCAACTCAAAGAAAGGGCACAAAGCCGCAGCGCAGAACCCCTACCGTACAGGATTTTAGAAAGAATGCAAAACACTTGATTTGCGATCTTATCAC
>NW_026704752.1:0-7014 GCF_012432095.1 Onychostoma macrolepis
TAGGACAGCTCTAACCCTAACCCTAACCCAAGACATTATTAATGAAATGCTAATTCAAGATTCTTGATTGTGGCACAAGATATATATGTAAACTATATGTAGAGATTTGTATGATCTAAAATGCAATTGTTGTACATATTTTTATGGATTATGTAATCAAATTCCGGAAATTAAGCAGGCCTACTTGTAATTAGATTATATTACATTTTAAAAGCATAAAAGCCTAGTTTTTTTAATTCTCCATACTTTTTATATTTGAAAAATCTTCTTTTTTTTTTTTTTCGAAAAAGCCTACTGATTATTTACATTCAGAGGTCTATACCTTCCAGGTTTGTGGAATAGCACTCACAGACTAGCCACTAGTCATGTGTCTATCACTGAAAACTAAGTAAAACACAGTTTTTGATCACTGGATTTAGAGAAATAATTTTACTTTTAACAAGTGTTTTCTCAATATTGCATATCTAATAAACTTGTGATAGAAACATTATTATTATTTGGATTTTTGACCATGTATAACTTTGTCTTTTAAACATATTAAAATGTACAAATTCGCGTAATTTAATATTTACATGTAATGCAGGGATTCTCTAAAATCTTTGACAGCTGAACCTCTTTGACCTAACATATTTGCTTGAAGTACGCTCTGAGATTTTTAGTTAATAAGTTAGATCAATGATAAAATTAAGAAGTTTTATTCTCTAATGTCTATTAATGCTCACATGACAAAAATCAAATATATTTTTAAAATACTTTTTAGTGTCTTATTTTAAATCATTTAATTTTGATTTAATTTTCAACACCATCTGGGAAACCCTGACATAATGTAACATTTAATGCACTTAATGTTAACAAAGAATAGCATATATTTTCTTATAATATATTGCAGAATTATCTGCAGAGAATTATCATGCAAAATCTGCCTGAACAGAGATTAAATCAAGGAGATAAAAAGACAAGACTGTTTTTGTAGATCACTATTTTGCTTACAGTAGGGAAAAACATGTATTATGTAAACACTTTATCTACAGTATATGTAAACATATCCTTATACACTTTCCGTCCATGTAAGATGTAGGGCACACTGCAAAACAACTGAAACTGAAGGTCTTCCAATTTTCTCTTGAGAAGGCACAGTAGTCCATTGGAGCTCCCCTCTGATAACTCGAAGTCACTGTCTACATAAAAAAAAAAAAAAAAAAAAAAAAAAAAGGAAAACATTGGAAAAGATAAATAAAATCATTCCTAAGTTTTAATTCCAGCAGTGCATTGGTTATTGAATTTTGTTATGGCTACTCACTGTTATTTTGTATTTCAACAGAGAGATCCCTCAGGGAACATTCAGCTTCCTTCAGTGATTGCCAGTGTTGCTTGACCTCTATCACGATGATCTGCTCCTCTTCCTTCAGTCGGAAAGCAACATGAACCGTCAAAGACCATCTTCTTAGTTGATAGGTTGCTTTTATCTGCAATTAATTAAGGTTTAAAATTACCACCTTTAGACCTTTAACTGTCACTCCCATTTTTGAACATGGACGTGAAAGTGCACTATCCAAACCTAAATTTTTATAATCCATGAATGAAAATATTTTGTAATATGATTTTGATGAACCATTTCCATGGTAATGAAAAATCTGATTTTAATGATGATTTCTAAAGCGTGATAGGGAAAAAGGCAATGAAGAAAGAGTTTTTGTGACAAAGGTCATAACTCCTTTTATGTAGATTTTTGAGGTCCACTCTAGTCATAAAATAATCTATTACTTTTCCTACGTAATTTGTAAAACAATGGTAAAATATCTATTTAGGAATTGGAAATGATCCGCTGCGAGGAGTTCGTCCACAGAAGGAATCTGGTGGACTGACTGTTCATTGAATTCTTTAATGGCAGCTGCCAAGGTCGACTTATCTTCATTAATTCTTCTTCTTATTCTGTGCCTTCTTTTGTTGCTATCTAATAAATCAACAACATACATTATTACAGCACTCATTCCTTAGCTATGTGAATTACATTTCTATCATCATATTAACTGACCTGTCTGATGGTACAGATTGCTTTTTCTCAGCTTTATGCTGACATAAAGGCCTCGAATTTTGCCCTCAAGTCCAGCGTCGTCCTTCGCTCTTGATACTACATGCCAAACAAAGAAATTAGCCTTTGCGAATTAGATATCTTCTGTGCAAAACATTTATAATAGAAAATAAATGATTACATAAAAAATTAAAACAGGCCCTTCAACATGTATTACCTGCAGCCCACTGCTGGACATCACTGACCCACTGCTGAATGTTATCGTCGCTGACATTAAGCTCAGCCTGCAGACTTGCAAAGCTCTCTCTTTCTACTTTCAGCCTTTCGGTTGTCTAAATACATATCAAAACACTTTAAATTAAGTTGATAAATGTTTATAGTAAAACAATGTATGCAATAGTAATAATTGCTAAATAATTGTAAATGTCCTTTTTTTTTATATAAAAGTATATTTGCATCAGTAAAATACCTTAACGTATCTTTATGACAAACTTTTAGCCAGATTTTCAGATTTCCGTTTGTTCCATGCAGAAGCAAGAACTGTGAGCATGTCTGAACATGCTATTATTAGATAGGTGGTCAAAGCAAAAATATTGTTAGTCATGATTAATTTATACTTAGAAATAATATGTTAAAAGTAGTGCAAGTAGTAAAGAAAGATATTCACCAGCTTTGGACATATATTTAGTGCAGACTGCTGCTCTCGACAAGGAGTTGACCTGCTCCACCTCTTCTCCGATTGTAAGACCAGCTCCTTTGATTTCTTCCGGACCATTTTATCTACCAAAAAAAAAAAATTAAAAAAAAAAAAAGGTTGTTGAAATAAAAGTGAATGTCCATACTTCAAAAAATATGTTATGACAGAATCTTACCTCATAACTCCACTCATGTGCTTTGGCATGCATAACTGATAATAGTGGGCGATATTTAATAAAGGGCTTAGCTCCGGACAGTGTCCCACCGCTCTTTTAAGTATGGCCAGTACTTGCAGGCAACATCGAACAGAAAATGCCACATTTTCCTTCGAGAGGGTGTTTTGAAGGAACAGGGATAAGCAAATATTTCCTCTAAACAGATTTAGGGCTTTTAAAAGTCCTCCATGTCGGCAAACAGCAACCTCAAGGCCTTCCTCATCAATCTTTGAGGCTGACTTTTCGCTGACTCCTTTGCTGCTGTCCATTGAGAGGAGCCACAAACCCCTTTACCTGTGGACTAAGATATTACATTAAAATTAGTATTAATGTTTCAATAATGGTAGCTGGACTGGAATATACAATATGACAATAAGTTAAGGGTTATTACATGCTTGGTCTTTTCATGAACATATTCCACAAAGGATGAAACATCATCATCTTTCATTATAAATGTGCCATCAGTAGCCCTTCTCTGTCCTTGATTTTATAGAGAAAGAGAAACATGATATATACAGTTAAGTATAAATAAAATAAATTTTGAAAAATAAAATTTACCAAAAAATAAATAAATACATACCCGTGTGCATTATGGAACCTGTATAGCTTCCTGTTACCATCCACTGAGACTGCATGCATGGATGGACTGCAAGCGGGACATTTAAATGGTTGGGCACCACAAAGCCTCTCAACCTCATGCTGGGCAAAGGTCCATTCCAAGAAGGCTTTATGGAATGTGTCTCCACATATTTTACCATTCTGTTGAAATAACCAAACCAATCAATCACTTTAAGGAATAAACAGCATGTAAACAGTACATTGAATAACAATATTTACCCTGCCATTGTACTCTGTTGTGAATAGACCTGGAGTGAATAGTTTTAAGTCCAGAAAAGACCTAAAAAGTTCAGCCTCATATACAGTATCAAAATGTATAGAGGCTGGCCAGTACCCAGACATGAGGAGATTACTGAGTTCCACTGTCCATGTTTTCCCACAGCATGAGCACTCCAGAGATGGAAGAGTGAGATTGTACCGTCCTAATAAAAAAAATGATGTATCACAACAGCTCTCAACTTCTTAATAACAGATATTACATGCAAGCATTGAGTTTTCTTATATTCCTTCATGTGCTCTTTTCATAAAGAGAAAGAAAATACATTTTGCCACTGGTCACTCTGCATGAACTTTCTGAACAGGCACAGATTTTCTCTGGCAAATGTAGTGGAAGATATCGGACTAAAAAAGCAAAAGCAAAACAATGATAAACAACTCCTCAGCAAAGAATTCATAAAAAAGTAGAATGTAATATATAATTTTAAGAAAAAAATACTCTGAATTATAATTTTACCCTAATGAACAGCCATTTAAAATATTCAGACTGAAAAGAATGATGGGACACATGAAAAGCATACCCTGTTCAGAGAACTCAAATGTTTCAGAATGTCTCTTCACTGCAGTGGTTGGAAGAACCCATGGACCATAGACTCCCTGTTATGAAGAGGTAGGTGCTGATGGACATCTCCATCACACAGGGTGCATAGATGCTGCCTAGGTAGACAGTCCCTGAACCGTACAATGGCCTCAGCAGTTAGACAGAGGTGGCAGATGCATTCCTGAACATATTCAGCCTCCAAAAGATTCATAACCAAGGACTCCCTTGCAATGTGCCATTTTTCATGGCTAAGGGATTGCTGCTTCTGCCAGGCTGTGGCCAAAGACACCTCTTCAGGCTGAACACATTCATCATTAAGGATATGCTCAAATTCTCCAATGAGTGAGGTTTCATTGAAAGAGAAGCAGTGTTATAGTCGCAATACAATCCATTTTTATGGAGATATTGTACAATGATCTAATTTATATTAAAAAAAAACATGCAATTATGTAAGTTGCAGCTGGCAGAATAAACAATTTTATAAACAGTTACCAGTTTCTGCTCGATAAACAAATCCCTCTTGGATGGGTACACTGGAAGGAGCTTTAAACAAAATAAAATGTGAATACATAACGATTTGAGGTTCTTTATATCTAGTTCTGTAAATAAATAAATGCACTTGAAGATTAAAACAGACTGCACATAGCTAAACATTTATCAAATAGGGAGAAAAGACAAATCACAACTGAAAATAACAATATATTTAAATGATAACTGTAAATTCTCAGCTGTCTCACCATGTTTAGGGGCTGCTCTTTTCAGTTTTGATGTTTTTGCAGTTTTTCTTCAAGTGGCCTTACCACATTCCCATTTGTGTCCCTTCACCTCCACTTCACGGTCGTGGGATGTGGCTTAGACCTTTGGCTTGATTATTTTCCTCTTTCTAAATTGCAAATATATTTTACAGGTTTTTAATTAGTTTACACTTACCTTTCATGAATAATATATTAGCCTATATAACTATTCAGTATATAGTTCACTATTCTGTAGTTTTCTTTCAAATATTTTACAGAGAAAAGAAGTCAAAGTAAATTATTATTCAAGATACAATTTCTAAATTTACCAGCATATGATCAAGAAACACATCTCCAAGAAGATGTGCTGCTTCTAAAGAGCCTCTGGACATTCTGCTTGAACAAATGTAAAATAGGGAGGGAAAAATAATTAAAAGAAATTCAAAAACAAGTTGGGTTAAATCAGGATTACAATGAGTTGATTAATCCACACATCTGTGATCGACACATAATGCCTGGCATGCACATAAAGTAATGTGATCTCATCATAATGTAACCAAATACATATGATGCATCAGTAAAAAGTCATCTTTGCGCACAGATGACACTTACACTAAGTTTATTCTAATACATTTAATGAAAATGATTTTAAACAGACATTAATCGCCTGGCAACACTGTGGCCTACAAGCTCACTTAAGAGAATAACGTTTGATGCTGACAGCATTGACACACATTAGAAATCCGATTAGCACTTGCATTTACGATATTTATTTATTTATTTGTTCATATTTTGGCTAAATACTTACTTTTGTGTTGTGATGATTGACAGCTTCGACGATGCACGGCGTCGCACGAGTTGAACTGGAGAATCATCGGGCGCGGATAATGATGAGCGGCTAAACGATTTGATTGGGTTCCGGGCGGGAGTGGGTGGTTCCTGAATCAGCGAAGGGTATTTCTATAATAAAAATACATATCTGATATGACTTAATATATAATTAGCATCAAACAAACAATATAATTCTTATTCTCAAGGATTAAAGATTAAACGGAAAAAAAATGATTGCAAAACCATCAATTAGGTGGCGGTATGCACTAAGCATGTAAATGACCATTGAACAAAAGAAGAAGAAAGAAGCAGTATGGCGCGCTTATTCTTAGCGTCCGTTTCCATAGTGACTCGTCGATTCGTCACTCTGTTGAGAATGTCTTGAGTCTTAACCAGGAACATACTCTGAGTTGAATGAACTTACTCCCGGACGCGTTTTTGGAACCACATACCTCGAGTAAGCAAGGTTTGGGGTTAATCAACCGAAAGTTCAGGGTTTATCTGACGGTAAGTTAACCATGCTTTCTGGAATACACCCCCTGGTCAGACAATGCTGTTGATAGAGTTGAAGCTGTGGTTGGGCCATACAAATTGGACAACTCTTCCTTGAAAACTTTGCAAGGGAGTAACTGGCTATCAGATGAGGTAGGAAGTTAGGAACAAAGATTGCTTTGCACATAATGTTTTGAAATTGTAACAAATTGTGTCTGTGTAGAGGTTAAAAGATCAAAATGATCATATAAATGATGGAATCAATGTGATTCAACTGTAATAGAAAAATAAAAAAAGAGTTAAAATCAATATGATATCAATATGTCTATTTTCCCCTTTATCAGGTATAAAATACATAACAGTGTATTTTCATAATGATTTAAAGCGATATAGTAGTAATGAGACTGGTTATTTCCGTGAATATATGCGAAAGCATGGTGTTTGATGCAAACAAAGACTGTAACGTTACCTATGCTAATCGGCATGCTTAGCATGCTAAACATCAGGGTGGAGAAAACTAAATGAGACGTATCTCACAGTGGTTTAAGTGGAGCAGAACGGTCTATTTGTACAATGTTA
>NW_026704753.1:0-35137 GCF_012432095.1 Onychostoma macrolepis
TGTGGATGTTTCCTCGTTCCGAGCCGATGTACAGCCATTTACTTTGGAAGGGCAGATGACAGAACGTTATCCTGCAAAGAGGAATGTAGAGAGTAAATTTGTTATTATTTGCAATTCATAAAAGAACAGAACCACTCCGTACTCTTTACCCAGAAAGGCCTCATATGTCTCCATTGAAAATGTAATATAATTTCTTATCTTAATGATCTTTTCATCTGAATTAATAAAATAAATTAAAAATGATGCATATTTTATTGTATTCTCTAGTGTCATATTAGGTTCTTTTTGTCTAATGCCATTAGAAAAATTGTTTAAATATTTGGATCAACACTGAATCTTGATCCAGCAGCCTGTATTCTAAGGATTCTCATACATCATACTTCAAATTATATGGTTTGGCTGCACACAAGTCACTGCAAGATGTAGCATATTGCTGTAAAATTAATATTTGAGCAACCTCATATAAGAGCACAATGGATTAGATACACTGGAACTCATGCCCTTGAAGGTTTTTTTCGGAATATCAAACCATTTCAGTTCTATAAAATAGTGGGAAGGCAATGTGAGGTAGAAAGATGGACTCTGCAGTCATGCATGTATGGACTTAACTGAAATAGGAATTTTGTATTAAAGGGGTAATTCACAACCGACAAGATGGGGTTTTAATAAGCAGAAACTGCATATATAGAGAAAAAGGTGGTGAAAAATGGTAGGAAAACTTTGACACCCATAATGCAATGTGCTCGATCAGACTTTCTATGAGCAGAGACATTTGCTGACAAATAAATGGTGATATCTTTGTGCAGGTAACACAGAAAAATCATACACATTGTTAATTTACTTTACTACAATACAAAGCTGGTTGAAAATCAGTTAATCTTATGATGGCTTTTTTTAGGTACTTGTAAAGTTCTTTACAGCACGTAGTTTAAATAGTGACTTTACATTTCCCCCTTATTATTTTTTTAGACCTCAGTGATCTCTAGTGTCTCTTAGAGTTTCAAAAGAGATGTCACAACCTGTGCCCAGATTTACCAAGATACCAAAGTCTGCAAATATACTGTGATTTCAATAAAACATTTTACAAGACAAATTTACTGGAAATTTATTCAAATTTTATAGACTCTATGTCCAGAGGTGTAAAATACTGGAGTAATTTTACTTGATTACTTTACTTAAGTATTATTTTGGGGGATTTGTACTTTATTCAAGTACAATTTAAACTGACTACTTGTACTTTTACTTGATTACATTTCTGGAGAAAAAACAGTACTTTTTACTACTTACAATTTTATTTAATCTTAAAAATACATTACATTTTTATTTTATCTTACGCACAATAAATATGGTAAACAGAAGTTCAAATGTGCGAACTTGACGTGAGAACCAATGATCATTGTTTTCACGCATCAAGCACACACATTTCTAATTCAGTTGTGACTTTCATCAGGTAAATGTCTGGCTTCAAAAGTTCACTATCAAATCTGAGGAAGCATATTGAGGTAGGAAAGTTATGCGTCACGCAACAAAAAGTTTATTCATTATTCTTCTTCTTTATTCATTATTTTTATTAAATAATACAAATCTATCAATATTTGCTGAGAAGAAAACTCTAAATGCCCCAAATAAACAATTAAAAGTTTAATTATCCTTAGACAGTGATGTTGAATAGACAACACAAAAAGTGGCCTTTCAAAATGTTAATGTTGTATGTTTTAATTCTATGACTCTCCTCATTAATGCAACACATTCTTGTATTCTGTCTGGAATATGTTTTAGCCTCTGCATCACATCTTGCTATTCAAAGGAATAGTTCACCCAAAATGAAAATTCTCTCATTTATTCGCCTCATGTTGTCCCAGATGTTTATGACTTTCTTTCTTCAGATGAACACAAGAAAAGATTTTTAGTCTGTATAATGCAAGGGGACAGGACCACTTCAGACACCACACAACGTGAACACGAAGGTCAAGTTTAAAATATTGTTGTTTGTATTTTTGTATTTATCCTTTCACTTAAGAAGACACTGATTCATTAACAGGAGTTACTGTCTGTCATATTCATTTTGGACATCCCATACACTTGCATTAAACAAAGAGAGATGATTTTTCCTTAGTTTGTGTTCATCTGATAAATGAAAGTCATATACAGGTGCTGGTCATATAATTAGAATATCATCAAAAGTTGATTTATTTCACTAATTCCATTCAAAAGTGAAACTTGTATATTATATTCATTCATTACACACAGACTGATATATTTCAAATGTTTATTTCTTTTAATTTTGATGATTAGAGCTTACAGCTCATGAAAGTCAAAAATCAGTATCTCAAAATATTAGAATATTTACATTTGAGTTTGAATAAATGACCATCCCTACAGTATAAATTCTGGGTATCTCTTGTTCTTTGAAACCACAATAATGGGGAAGACTGCTGACTTGGCAATGATCCAGAAGACGAACATTGACACCTCCACAAAGAGGGTAAGTCACAGAAGGTCATTACTGAAAGGTGTGGCTGTTTACAGAGTGCTGTATCAAAGCATATTAAATGCAAAGTTGACTGGAAGGAAGAATTTGGGTAGGAAAAGGTGCACAAGCAACAGGGATGACCGCAAGCTTGAGAATACAGTCAAGCAAAGCCAATTCAAACACTTGGGAGAGCTTCACAAGGAGAGAACTGAAGCTGGAGTCAGTGCATCAAGAGTCACCACGCTCAGACATCTTCAGGAAAAGGGCTATCAAGCCACTTCTGAACCAGAGACAACGCCAGAAGCATCTTACCTGGGCTGTGGAGAAAAGAACTGGACTGTTGCTCAGTGGTCCAAAGTCCTCTTTTCAGATGAAAGTAAATTTTACATTTAATTTGGAAATCAAGGTCCCAGAGTCTGAAGGAAGAGTGGAGAGGCACAGAATCCATGTTGCTTGAAGTCCAGTGTGAAGTTTCCACAGTCAGTGATTTGGGCTGCCATGTCATCTGCTGGTGTTGGTCCACTGTGTTTTCTGAAGTCCACAGTCAACGCAGCCATCTACCAGGAAATTTTAGAGCACTTCATGCTTCCTTCTGTTGACAAGCTTTATGGAGATGCTGATTTCATTTTCCAGCAGGACTTGGCACCTGCCCACACTGCCAAAGGTACCAAAAGCTGGTTCAATGACCATAGTGTTACTGTGCTTGATTGGCCAGCAAACTCGCCTGACCTGAACCCCATAGAGAATCTATGGGGTATTGTCAAGAGGAAGATGAGAGACATCAGACCCAACAATGCAGAAGAGCTGAAGGCCACTATCAGAGCAACCTGGGCTCTCATAACACCTGAGCAGTGCCACAGACTGATCGACTCCATGCCACGCCGCATTGCTGCAGTAATTCAGGCAAAAGGAGCCCCAACTGAGTATTGAGTGCTGTACATGCTCATACTTTTCATTTTCATACTTTTCAATTGGCCAAGATTTCTAAAAATCCTTTCTTTGTATTGGTCTTAAGTAATATTCTAATATTTTGAGATACTGATTTTTGACTTTCATGAGCTGTAAGCTCTAATCATCAAAATTAAAAGAAATAAACATTTGAAATATATCAGTCTGTGTGTAATGAATGAATATAATATACAAGTTTCACTTTTTGAATGGAATTAGTGAAATAAATCAACTTTTTGATGATATTCTAATTATATGACCAGCACCTGTACATATTAGATGGCATGAGGGTGGAAAGGATAGAGTTTCTTTTTAATCCCTTTCCCTGTATTTGTGTGTGTGTGTGTGTGTGTGTGTTCCACTGTGCTGCATTTGAAATGTTGTTGTTGCACTAGATGTATGTTTTGGACATCTGGGCGTTTCAGAGATCACGCGCTCTGTATGTGTGCATTGCCTATAGTCATTCGGATTGATTATCATTAGTATAATCACACAAATACCATGGTGAAGCTAAATGGCTAGTATAGCAAAACCATGTTAATGTGTGGTTACTTTACTCTTACTTTAGTTATTTATTTGCAGTAAACCCATGCTAAATTTTCATAAAGGTACATAAGCTATGTAATTAAAACATTATGTAATTGAGTGCAGAAATGAACATGAATAATTTTACCTGACGCTGATATTACAATAGCCAGTCTTAACAGTTTATGTGATCTGGCTCTTGATTTTATTATTATTATTTTTATTTATTTCTTTATATATATCAAATGTGGCGGTAAGAGCATCTACGATAATTAACGTTGGCCAAAACACACAAGGAAACGCGTTGTGGAAAAAAATCAGCGGCAATCACAGACATCACATTCAGATGGGATTAGTTTTCTCAGAGGATCGCTGAGTTTGCTGAAAAACAGTAGGTAATTTGCTCTGGAATTATTACAGAGGTTGTGTGAGAAAAACACAGACGTGGCAGATTCGGACAGGATTAAAATCACCAAGCACGTCTGTGAAACACAAATTTATCTAACGACCCCTGGAAAACTAGTCCCGTCCGAATAGGGCTTATGTCAATGATTGAATCATATGTTTACTTCTCCAAAGCAAAGTAGGAGACACATCTGAGAACTAGGAGACACATCTCCCTCAAGTCCCCATAACTGAGAAAGATCAACCTCTGAGAAATAGCATTTTTCTGTGGAAACTACGGGTAAGATAATCTACACCAAAAGCTAGCACAAGTAAAATGTAGCACATTCAAAAGTCGGGATATTGACAGTCACATGCTCCATCAATGAACCACACAGTTTTCTTCCAACCAAATATGTTTGCATGTAATTTACGTCATTTCTGAGTATAAAATGCTTAGTTTAGCTTGAGCTGCAGTTCTGCTTGCTCAACTCAAATGTACTTTTCTGTACGTCCCAGAGGGATGAAAGTGCAGAAACTCAGCTACTAGAGTCAAAGACTGGGCTTCCGTTTAATCACCACTAAAACTACTAAAACTGAAATATTACTCAGTTTATGGTCTATCTAAAGTATTAGTTTTCCCAAACTCACATGCATCTTGATGAACAAGAATAATTTTACCTGACGCTGATATTACAATAGCCAGTCTTAACAGTTTATGTGATCTGGCTCTTGATTTTATTATTATTATTATTATTATTATTATTATTATTATTATTATTATTATTATTATTATTATTATTATTATTATTATTATTATTATTATTATTATTATTATTATTATTATTATTATTATTATTATTATTATTATTATTATTATTATTATTATTATTATTATTATTATTATTATTATTATTATTATTATTATTATTATTATTATTATTATTATTATTATTATTATTATTATTATTATTATTATTATTATTATTATTATTATTATTATTATTATTATTATTATTATTATTATTATTATTATTATTATTATTATTATTATTATTATTATTATTATTATTATTATTATTATTATTATTATTATTATTATTATTATTATTATTATTATTATTATTATTATTATTATTATTATTATTATTATTATTATTATTATTATTATTATTATTATTATTATTATTATTATTATTATTATTATTATTATTATTATTATTATTATTATTATTATTATTATTATTATTATTATTATTATTATTATTATTATTATTATTATTATTATTATTATTATTATTATTATTATTATTATTATTATTATTATTATTATTATTATTATTATTATTATTATTATTATTATTATTATTATTATTATTATTATTATTATTATTATTATTATTATTATTATTATTATTATTATTATTATTATTATTATTATTATTATTATTATTATTATTATTATTATTATTATTATTATTATTATTATTATTATTATTATTATTATTATTATTATTATTATTATTATTATTATTATTATTATTATTATTATTATTATTATTATTATTATTATTATTATTATTATTATTATTATTATTATTATTATTATTATTATTATTATTATTATTATTATTATTATTATTATTATTATTATTATTATTATTATTATTATTATTATTATTATTATTATTATTATTATTATTATTATTATTATTATTATTATTATTATTATTATTATTATTATTATTATTATTATTATTATTATTATTATTATTATTATTATTATTATTATTATTATTATTATTATTATTATTATTATTATTATTATTATTATTATTATTATTATTATTATTATTATTATTATTATTATTATTATTATTATTATTATTATTATTATTATTATTATTATTATTATTATTATTATTATTATTATTATTATTATTATTATTATTATTATTATTATTATTATTATTATTATTATTATTATTATTATTATTATTATTATTATTATTATTATTATTATTATTATTATTATTATTATTATTATTATTATTATTATTATTATTATTATTATTATTATTATTATTATTATTATTATTATTATTATTATTATTATTATTATTATTATTATTATTATTATTATTATTATTATTATTATTATTATTATTATTATTATTATTATTATTATTATTATTATTATTATTATTATTATTATTATTATTATTATTATTATTATTATTATTATTATTATTATTATTATTATTATTATTATTATTATTATTATTATTATTATTATTATTATTATTATTATTATTATTATTATTATTATTATTATTATTATTATTATTATTATTATTATTATTATTATTATTATTATTATTATTATTATTATTATTATTATTATTATTATTATTATTATTATTATTATTATTATTATTATTATTATTATTATTATTATTATTATTATTATTATTATTATTATTATTATTATTATTATTATTATTATTATTATTATTATTATTATTATTATTATTATTATTATTATTATTATTATTATTATTATTATTATTATTATTATTATTATTATTATTATTATTATTATTATTATTATTATTATTATTATTATTATTATTATTATTATTATTATTATTATTATTATTATTATTATTATTATTATTATTATTATTATTATTATTATTATTATTATTATTATTATTATTATTATTATTATTATTATTATTATTATTATTATTATTATTATTATTATTATTATTATTATTATTATTATTATTATTATTATTATTATTATTATTATTATTATTATTATTATTATTATTATTATTATTATTATTATTATTATTATTATTATTATTATTATTATTATTATTATTATTATTATTATTATTATTATTATTATTATTATTATTATTATTATTATTATTATTATTATTATTATTATTATTATTATTATTATTATTATTATTATTATTATTATTATTATTATTATTATTATTATTATTATTATTATTATTATTATTATTATTATTATTATTATTATTATTATTATTATTATTATTATTATTATTATTATTATTATTATTATTATTATTATTATTATTATTATTATTATTATTATTATTATTATTATTATTATTATTATTATTATTATTATTATTATTATTATTATTATTATTATTATTATTATTATTATTATTATTATTATTATTATTATTATTATTATTATTATTATTATTATTATTATTATTATTATTATTATTATTATTATTATTATTATTATTATTATTATTATTATTATTATTATTATTATTATTATTATTATTATTATTATTATTATTATTATTATTATTATTATTATTATTATTATTATTATTATTATTATTATTATTATTATTATTATTATTATTATTATTATTATTATTATTATTATTATTATTATTATTATTATTATTATTATTATTATTATTATTATTATTATTATTATTATTATTATTATTATTATTATTATTATTATTATTATTATTATTATTATTATTATTATTATTATTATTATTATTATTATTATTATTATTATTATTATTATTATTATTATTATTATTATTATTATTATTATTATTATTATTATTATTATTATTATTATTATTATTATTATTATTATTATTATTATTATTATTATTATTATTATTATTATTATTATTATTATTATTATTATTATTATTATTATTATTATTATTTTATGAACAAAAGGCTTGTTTGTTTTGGTGCTGTGCAAACGGCTTGCCTCTCACCCTTTCACACTCCTTTTTCCCTGCAACACAAGTGCACACACACACCTGCCCCCAACACTTCACACCAGCACCTTGCAGCATCATGAATATATTCATGAGTGGAAGAGTGTTGAGAGAAATACCATGCATCAAACTCAACACATTTCTTTCCTGTCTATCAGACAGATGCGCATTGGAGACACTGAAAGACGACACAAGTTGGACTGTTGACTGCTCTCTATTTTCTCTCCCTTGAGAAAGGGCAAAAGAAAAACAATGTAAGAGAAAACATAAAAGGCTTTCAAAGAAAACACACATGCAATGTTATTTAAAATGTAAGAATGAAAAACACAAACTGCTTTCAGAAGGCACTCATAAACACATAGTTTAAATATAACTATGTGCTACAGCTCTACACTTGTTTCACAATTTACCTCAAACTATTAATTTAAATTAATCATTTATATTTTTATATTATACAATTCTCCATATCTTGATATTTATGCATACATTATGTCATCACCTCAGGTAAGTGAACATTTTGTCAAAAGTACTATCCATTTCTTGAACTGCAAAAGGTTTTAAGTGGGAAAAAGTTACTTATTTGTGGTTATAGCTTTTAAGAGTATGATGATTTATAACACAATGAACACGATCCATGCGCTTAAGTTACAATGGATTATATTTCTCATAGTTATAATGTATTATAAGTCTCATATCTTGCCACGTTACTTATGTTACTTTACTTAAAGCAGACAAAGACCACTTATAAGTAATAATAATAACAATAATATATATTTATTTTCTCAAACAGCCATAAGATCAGATATCAGATCAGATGAATGTGTAATATGACAACATTTGCTTTGAACATTTAAAAAATATAATATCAGTTTGATTATTTTGATGGCACCCTTTAGACAGCTGTTGATAAGTAACTCTGTAACTACATGTCAACTAGCCGTCATGAGAGTATTAGTAGTGTGTCTGCTGAATATACTGTATGATAACACTTTATTTTGATGGTTCCTCAACAGACAAACTGAGTATAGGATACTTTGCAAGTATGTGAACAGTCTACCTACTAGGGTTGTCACGATACCATAAAAATATCTTACGATACTATACCAGCTGAAGTATCACGATACTATGCAGTATTGTGTTAATTTAAAATTCAATTCTACAAAATGAATCAAAATTTAATAAATAAATAGATGTAAGTGAAAACAGACAATATTATTCTCTGAATACTTAATGTGAATGAATGACTGGCTATTGTTTTCCATGAAATAATCTAAACAAAACTCATCTCAGCACTGCACAGAAGCTGCATGAAGTGACATTTAGATGTGGCATTTATACATAATTGCATAAATAATGTTATGAGATTAGTGTTTTAAATACTAAATTCTGAATATAGAATACATACATAGTGTGTGTGTGAGTGAGTGAGTGAGAGAGAGAGAAAGTGACAGTTGAGAATCAAATTCATGAACATTCCGCCATTTTAAGTCTATGGGATTTTCTTTGCCTGCTTTTTCGTCCGCTGTGCGAACATCGTAGGTCCGATCGCTTAGAAAAGATACAGCACTCTTCTCCTCAATGAGCCGGTCGATTTGACACCTCATTCATGGGTCTGTGATAAACGGTGAATGAACTTAACTCATCTTTATTTTTTCTGTGTTTTCTCTGCAGTCTTTCCTTCTGTTATATTACAGAGAAAGGCTTTGCTGCTCTGAGTTCAGCTCTGAGATCAAACCCCTCACACCTGACTGAACTGGATCTGAGCTATAATACACCAGGAGACTCAGGAGTGAAGCTGCTTTCTGCTCTACTGGAGGATCCACACTGTAAACTGAAGAAACTACAGTGAGTGTTATTATATTACTGAACACAAGAACTGTGTGAAAATACTGCCAAACAAAAACATTTCATGTTAAAGGGATAGTTCACCCAAAAAAGAAAACTCTGTCGTCACTTTACTTATCTTCAAGTCATTTCAAAACAGTGTGACTTTCTTCTGTGGAACATAAGAGAAGATATTTTGAGAAATGTTTTTTGTCCACACAATGGAAAGCAATGAGACCCAAACTACTGTGTTTCACAGAAGAAAGAAGGTCACACAGGTTAGGAGCGACATGCAGGGAAGTAAATTATGACCGTTTTTATTTTTGGGTGAACGATTCCTGTAAGAATCAAAATGTAAACGACCAAATACAATGATTATACTGAACGTGCTGAATGCACCTCTCACTCTTAGATTCATTTTTAATCAAATATAATCAAATATCTCAATTTAAATGAACCAATATTTGTGATTAGTTACTAATTAGAAACACATTCTAAATTTAATGATCACTTGAAAATTGGAGTCAGATTAAAGCACGAGTGATAGACCTTCACACATTACACCTTCATCCACGCCGCTGGATTTCATCATTGAGTCAATTAATGACCCTCTCAAGACTTATATGTCATAGTTATACTATAATGTTACTCTTATTTTAACATTATCACCCAGGCACCTCCAAGTAATTCGGAGTGCCACGCCTGGCATAAACCAGCCTATGCTGACAAAGAGATCCTCATATTTATAACACAATACAGTCCAAACCATTGTCACTTGCCATTGCCACCACGGGTCGACAGTGGGATGTGTAGGGATGGTTGGAGGACTGGAAAAGGAGGAAGTATGAGGAAAAGGAGGAATTAGGAGGGGAGGAAGGAGGAGAGAGGAAATGGGAAGAGGGATGGAAAGGAAAGAATAATGAATCCTGAGGCAGGTGTGTCTGTTTCGTGTGTTGGACGTTTGCAGATCGGGGCCCTGTCTCCCCCCAGGGTCTGTATGTGGCTATCCTTGTCAATGGGAAATATTCTCAATAATATTATTATTATTATTATTATTATCATTGGGAAGAGGGAGAGGGAGGAGGAGGAGGAGGGAAGGAGAAAATACTCAACACTCCAACCTATACATAAATGTGAATTTTCTTTTCTTTTTTATATATACTTTTTTTGTTTTTGTTGTTTTGTACACAGCTATCGCTGTATGAAAACAGTTGTTTTCACAGAAAAACTGAAACATTTGGAAACATGAAGACATTGAACATGCGATTGCGACAATATATGGTTTATTTTTGTGTTTCAAGTCATCTCCAGGTAATAAATAAAGTATATGAAAAATGTAGTGCTAATTGACATAGCATTTATTACAGTATATAAATTATTCTGTCTTATTATGTGATAAAAAAGTGTTTATAGTATATAAACAAATTATTATTATTGGTTGTTGTCCAGCAGTGTATCTGATTTCTAAGCCAATTAAAAGCTAGAAATAAGAGAATAATTTAAGTTGCCTGTACACTACCAGTCAAACGTTTTTGAAATCCATATTTGATCCAAAGTACAGCAAAACAGTACAATTTTGAAATATTTTTACTATTTAAAATAACTGTTTTCTATTTGAATATATTTTAAATTGTACTTTATTGTGATTTCAAAGCTAAATTTTTAGCATCATTACTCCAGTCACACAATCCTTCAGAAATCATAATAATATTCTGATTTGCTGCTCAAAAAAACATTTATTATTACCGTATTGACCCGAATATAAGACGATGTTTTTTTCTTGGAAATGCATCTGAAAAAATGCGGTCGTCTTATATTCAGGGTCTAGACTTTGACATGTCAATAATACACCCACAACAATAGGTGGCGCCAAACACACATAAAACGAGTGTGCCATGAAATATGTAATGTTAATGTGTGTTTTAAAGATCTTGAGTGAAAACAAAAGAAAAAGAAAAGCTTACAGCGGCAGAGTCGTGACTGTCATGTTAGCCTGATGGGACCAAACTTCCTCTGTAAGTGATTTTCAAACATAAGACAGTACCCAGATTTGAAGACTACAATACGATTTCACTTCTACTCTTAATAAAATTTTGGTAGGCTAATATGAGATGGATAGCCTAATTGTTATATAATTCAGATGGGCTACCTGTTATTTTTATGGTATATCAAAAAGTGTATATTTTTCAGTGTCATTGTTGGTACATTTTACCAGTATTTACCATACTTCAAAAAAAAAAAAAAAAAAAAACATTAAAATAGGAAAAATATGCAATATGAAAATAATTTAATAAAAATGTGTTTTACAGAGGGAGAGAAAAAACAAGATTTGGTTTTCAAAAAGCCACTTTCCAAAAGGTACATCTGGAAAAAGGGGGTCGTCTTATAATCAGGGTCGTCTTATATTCGGGTCAATACGGTATTATGATGTTGAAAACAGCAGAGCAGAAATTTTTTCAGGTTTCTTTGATGAATAGAAAGGTCAGAAAAACAGCATTTATCTGAAATAGAAATCTTTTGTAACATTATAAATGTCTTTATTATCACTTCTGATCAATTTAAACCATCCTTGCTAAATAAAAGTATTAATTTCTATAATTTATTTTCCAAAAAAAATAAAATAAATAATAATACTGACTCTAAGCTTTTGAATGGTGTAGTGTATAATGTTACAAAAGCTTTTTATTTCAGATAAATGCCTGTTTTGTTTAATAAAAAGGTGTGCCAGTCAGAGCGACTGAGAGATGAGAAAAGCACTACGTATTTCGTGTGTTATTGGTGTGCTCTGCTAACAATATCAGAGGTTGCGTTAGACTTTAATATTATCCGTCATTTTGACGGACAGGGTCGTAAAAATTCCGTCATAATCTATTATTACCCGTCATTTTAATTTTCGTTTTTTAATTATAATAACCCATTTAATTGCTTTTATTTTTGTTCACGTTTTCATTTTTAATAATGAACCTAAAGGACGAGCATATTGGCTCATGCATTTATTTCTTTATGAAGAGAACAGAGACTGCGTCAGTGACAGCGGAGGACACTTAAAACAACAAAATATGCTAGTGCTGGATAAAAAATAAAATAAAATAAAACCGATTTCTCTGTTTTAATAGATTCTATTTTATGAACCAATATCGTTTCTTAACTCCCAATCGATGCTGTTTTCATTTGATGAATGCACAGTAACGTTAGACAATCGGCTAAACTTTGTGCGTTGTTACTTTTGATATGAAATGCAGTCTCAGGTTTCAAATTCTGTCCATTTTATTAGGAAATTCAAGCAATAAATACCGTTTTGGCTTTAATGTGGCGTGATAGATCGCTGTAGACACCTCAGATCAAGCGATTCGCTTTACTATACTCACCTGTGAGTAATCAAAGACACAGCAAAAGACCTTTATTTTTGTTCTGGAGACGATCGCGCGCTCTGCTGCCTCACTGGAGCGCAGTCGCCACCAACTGGACAGGGCTGGGAATTACAGTTATAAACTACAATAGATCACCCTCAGTGTGTGTCATCTGCCAAAGTGACGGACGGCCTAAAGATTTTTCCGTCACTGCTAAAAAAATTCCGTCAATGACGGAGAATTTTCGGTTAAGGCGACCTCTGATATATATATATATATATATATTAACATTGCAATGGAAGGTTTATGAGGTGCGCAAGAAATTAGTTAAACACACAAGATTTCAGGATGGAAACATGACAGATGTCTTGAAATAAATCATCATAATGTCTTGATGTGTGGTTGTGACTCCAGGCCTTTCAGATTATTAGAGAAATAATGCACTCCCGAAGTGGTAATATGGCCACGACGCTGGAGTTTATTAATGGAACGGTCTTCATTCTCAAACAAATTAAGACGTTCGATTTTTATTGACTGAACGGAAGCACTTATTGCGAAAGAAAACACTGTCACGGTTTCCACTGATTACGAAATATTTTTGTTTGCTGGGGTGGTACTATTATATAGGCCTATTAATAAGGAAGGGGGGCCCAAAATATAGTTTTGCCCGTGTCACCATAAGAGGTAAATCTGATCTGAATTTAGCAGCTGATGATGTGCCGCACTGAACGAACTAATCACACCGGTGTGATCGTTTATCAAATATTTAAAAAAATATATTATTTGGCTATGTTTGTCTTTTGGAAGCTGCATTCAAAATCCACTTGCCTCACAATCTGAGTGGCACGGTTGAAATCACGATACGGGAGTATTTAGAGTGCAGTTAAATTAATGTCTCAGCTGCTGGCAAGATAAAATCTCTATAGCACCGATCCTGGTGTGTAGAAAAAGTAGAGCTCATACAAACACACTCTCAGCCTAAAGCTTAAACACAATCTCAGAGATCATTCATGTTCTTCACTCTCTGCAGGCTGTGTTTCTGCAGTATTGGAGAGGAAGGCTGTGCTGCTCTGAGTTCAGCTCTGAGATCAAACTCCTCACACCTGACAGAACTGGATCTGAGATATAATAATCCAGGAGACTCAGGAGAGAAGCTGCGCTCTGCTCTACTGGAGGATCCACACTGTAAACTGAAGAAACTACAGTGAGTTATTGATTCAATGCTTTAATTCATTATCTTGTATTAAAGCAGATCTCAGTGTGTTTTATCTTTCTCTGTATTGTACAGTATTTGACAGGGAAACTCCACAAGCTCCAAACAAGTGAATCAAAACAACACGTCCTGAACAAGACTGTCACCTGGACATTAATGCTGATACTGATCCAGCAGTTTCATATGTGAAGGGTTTTGTTATTAATTTTCATTCAGCCTACATTTTTTTCCAGTCTCATGGGAACATTTTTTAAAATAAGTAGATTGGACATATTAACTGCACTGTAAATGTTTAGTGTGAAATTACAGTATATTCCAGGTTAATAACTGCATGACTTTCACAGTAATTTCACAGCGGGACTTCTCTTGTATCTAACTGCACTCTCAGAAATTTATTGTAAACAAACAGCATCATACTGTGTTTCTACAGTTCATATGTACGATGAAGGTTCCCAGCATGCAATGCAGCACGAACAGATCATGCTGTAGAGTTTTTAATTCTTGTTGGTTTTATTTATGCTGTTGAACTTGTTTTTTTGTTTTGTTTTTTTGGTTCACTTTGAGCAGTTTGTGTTGTTGGTTTATTTTGTAATGTTGGTTTATGATGTAAGTGTTGTTTTTATTTGTTGAGTGTTACTGTTGTTGTGATTTGTATGTCAAGTATTTTTGTCACATCTTTCAAAGACGTTTCTCAGCAGGTGGTTCATTATTGTGAAAAATCCATCCACAAATATTTATGAATATGAAACAAGTTATTGGTTAATCCTTTTAAGTAATGCTAAAATAAAATCTTTGTTTATCCGAAGAATATTCATATTCTAGTTTTTCATAATTTTAACAAATGTTTTCATTTGTCACACTTCTGACATGACTAGATCAGAAATTTGAATATGAATATGCGAGGTCAAATAACCCTAACAAATACTAATCAATAATCACCATTATGGTGACTTCAAAGCAATTACAGTAGTAAACAACTAAATTTCTCACAGTTGCACAGTGAAAGACAACTTTATAATGTGAATTCACAGTAAAACAAGAGCAGTAACTTACTGTGATGTTAGCATCATTCTGCTGTTCATTCAGTCATTTGTAAGAAAATTACCCAGCATGCATTGATTTCACATTTCTGAAAACAGTAATATATTGTAAAATAATACTCTAATCCTGTAAATTCCCGGCAATTTTTTACAGTGAAGACAGATAGATAGACTTTGTATATGTTAGGATTTTGTATATTGTGATTATGTAGTTGTAATGAAATTCATGGCCATATTGAGGTCCCCCACTTAAAATTTCCAATTAATCATTTATTTATTTTTTGTTTTGTTGATTGTTTGTTTTTTGTATCTTCATGAAAATTGTTTATATTGTTAATACGTAGTAAGCATGGAAATCATGACATAACTTAGACTTTTTTACTTAAGTGGGTTTAACGTATTTTTCTAAATACAGTACATTATAATATAAGCCTGAAGATGATAAGAAAATTCATTAAATTTAATTCTAGAAATAGTATATGACAGTGTCATGGTATAGTTTCAGTCCTGATGCAGCCTCAAGAGGGAGTCATGAGATAAGATCACAGTTTACCAGCAGAGCGCTCGAGTCTCAAGGAGAGGGTTTGACATTAAACA
The DNA here is from genome assembly GCF_012432095.1 of Onychostoma macrolepis. NCBI lineage: Eukaryota > Metazoa > Chordata > Actinopteri > Cypriniformes > Cyprinidae > Onychostoma > Onychostoma macrolepis. Next base: position 16,164 of record NW_026704753.1, read on the forward strand.
TACTGTAATAAATAAATGAATTGTGTAAAATATGAATGATGTAAAAATAGATCTCTATTTTAAAATAGATCTAACTATGTCCCCTCAGGGTTTTCACAAATCTTTTAATTTTATAATAACTACTAAAAATCTCAAATCAGTAAGCCTAATATAGTACAGTGATTCCTGGTTCTTTTTAAAGGATTGAGCCACAAAACCAGCGATTTAATTTGTGCATATAGACTATATATAAAAGTATAAATAAAAATGTTGCAGATAAAATATGAACATTTATTGCTTAAATACGCACTAAAGCACATTAATAATAATATTTGCTGTAGGTTAGATTTAATAACAGCTGTTTTAGTAAACACAAACATTTAAAATAGGCCTATATGCAAAAAATAAATAAATAAAAATATTGTTTCAGAAAGGTTTTTATTCCCATTATCCACACATAAAACCCCAGTTCACGCTGATGGGCTATTTGGTATTATTGTCTTATTTATCACCGCAGTTGTTCTTTCAAATAAAACCATTTGCGGGTTTGTCCTATGTCTTACTGAACTACAGTGAATTATCATCATATCATATAATTTGCTTATCCACCGATCCTAAAATAAAGAATATAGGCTACATATAAATATACATTATACAAAACAGCTAAATCTCAAACAGTGGATCATTTTTATCAGCATCGCCCAGCTAAAACTGCTCAATGTTAAAGTATGTCTGCTTCGTGTACTGTGAAAAGTGCAATAATATCTGACTTCATTTAACGTGCTATAGCATAGGTAGGACTGTATCATGGCCACGAATTAATAATTTGTTCCCCAGACTGAATTCGTGAGCCACTATTACACAGCTCTGTTCTGCCCGAAGTACTCGGAGATGCCGCCACCAAAAAACGTACGGACACAAAAAAACCACATTTGCTAATTGATTCTAACTAAAATCGCTGTTGTTAGCACTTAATATTTCTGCAGTACAGCCAAACAGCGTAGATCATTCATAAAAACATATAAAAACATAAAAACATGTGCAAACGTCTACACCAATAAGCTCTGCTGGATGTTTTCAGGGAATATTTGCATTTGTCGAGCAGAATGGGTACAGCATAATATCATACAGGAATACGTTTTTTTTATTGATTATTAAATAGTTTAATGGAGGTTTATACATAGTTTCCATGACAGAATTCAAGATAATTTTTTCATTATTACTGGAGCTGCCAGTTTGCTAAGTTTCAAATGATTATTAAACAGCAAACACAAACTATTCAAAAGCAGCAGCTCTTCTCAAGTAGGGCTCGCTGCATCCTGCGGTGGACATCCAACCCCGCCCACATCCAAGTGTGACATCAGAAGCCACGCCCCTACCCAATACAACCCCGCCCACATCAAAGTGTTATGTCAGAAACCACGCCCCTATCCAATACAACATACATACATAAGATACATTGAGAGATTCCTTGCCTTGACAGATTATTCACAGAACATGGCATGGACTTTCAGGCCTTGTTCATCAAGACAGTTTGATATGAATGTGTCCAGCTCCTCCGGATACTCAAAGATGAATAAGAAGACATCTCTTGCTTCATCTGATTCTCCCTCCAGGTAGTCTTTAATGACATTCAGTTGAGTTTTACTGTCCATCTGGAGAAAGGCAGGCCCTGTCACCTCCCCACAGAATAACTCACGGTGACTCTGTATCCAGCACCCCGCTGGACCAATGTCCCTTACAAACTTACACTGTATGCCCTCTTGGCGCTCCTGTTAAAAATAGAGAATACATGTGTGTTGGGGGGCATATGTGTTCAATAAATAGTATTTACCTCATCATTCTACACACAAGTATATTTATGATTTTAAACCCCAAGAATCAATCAATATCTAGAGAAATGCTCCCACATACCTCCATGCAGCACTTCATGGCTTATGTGGTCCTCCAAGTGAACTGTAACGAGTAATTTTCTTTACTGGTGAAGCTGCAGCAGGGACCCTCATCCCGGCAGAACTGCTCTGCATCAGGCTTGGACTGAAAATATGTAGAATGCTGTAAAACATGACAAACAAACACTGACAATCATTATGTGATCTTTCCATTAATATAGAAGAATACAAAGATAATTTGTCACATACACAGAGTTATCCAGCAAGACATAGTGAAATGATGCAGTTGTTCAACTGTGCAAGGGTTCTGTGATCAGTGCATATCATTAAAAATATCATATGTATGCGAGTGTTTTTTGTGGGGGGCAGGTTATAAAAAATTGCACATTCAATCAGCATTCATTTTATGTCGTAAAATATATACAGTGGGTTTGGAAAGTATTCAGACCCCCTTAAATTTTTCACTCTTTGTTATATTGCAGCCATTTGCTAAAATCATTTAAGTTCATTTTTTCCTCATTAATGTACACACAGCACCCCATATTGACAGAAAAACAGAATTGTTGACATTTTTGCAGATTTATTAAAAAAGAAAAACTGAAATATCACATGGTCCTAAGTATTCAGACCCTTTGCTGTGACACTCATATATTTAACTCAGGTGCTGTCCATTTCTTCTGATCATCCTTGAGATGGTTCTACACCTTCATTTGAGTCCAGCTGTGTTTGATTATACTGATTGGACTTGATTAGGAAAGCCACACACCTGTCTATATAAGACCTTACAGCTCACAGTGCATGTCAGAGCAAATGAGTATCATGAGGTCAAAGGAACTGCCTGAAGAGCTCAGAGACAGAATTGTGGCAAGGCACAGATCTGGCCAAGGTTACAAAAACATTTCTGCTGCACTTAAGGTTCCTAAGAGCACAGTGGCCTCCATAATCCTTAAATGGAAGACGTTTGGGACGACCAGAACCCTTCCTAGAGCTGGCCGTCCGGCCAAACTGAGCTATCGGGGGAGAAGAGCCTTGGTGAGAGAGGTAAAGAAGAACCCAAAGATCACTGTGGCTGAGCTCCAGAGATGCAGTCGGGAGATGGGAGAAAGTTGTAGAAAGTCAACCATCACTGCAGCCTCCACCAGTCGGGGCTTTATGGCAGAGTGGCCCGACGGAAGCCTCTCCTCAGTGCAAGACACATGAAAGCCCGCATGGAGGACTCCAAGATGGTGAGAAATAAGATTCTCTGGTCTGATGAGACCAAGATAGAACTTTTTGGCCTTAATTCTAAGCGGTATGTGTGGACAAAACCAGGCACTGCTCATCACCTGTCCAATACAGTCCCAACAGTGAAGCATGGTGGTGGCAGCATCATGCTGTGGGGGTGTTTTTCAGCTGCAGGGACAGGACGACTGGTTGCAATCGAGGGAAAGATGAGTGCGGCCAAGTACAGGGATACCCTGGACAAAAACCTTCTCCAGAGTGCTCAGGACCTCAGACTGGGCCGAAGGTTTACCTTCCAACAAGAAAATGACCCTAAGCACACAGCTAAAATAACGAAGGAGTGGCTTCACAACAACTCCGTGACTGTTCTTGAATGGCCCAGCCAGAGCCCTGACTTAAACCCAATTGAGCATCTCTGGAGAGACCTAAAAATGGCTGTCCACCAACGTTTACCATCCAACCTGACAGAACTGGAGAGGATCTGCAAGGAGGAATGGCAGAGGATCCCCAAATACAGGTGTGAAAAACTTGTTGCATCTTTCCCAAAAAGACTCATGGCTGTATTAGATCATTTCTAGCCACTCCCCACCAGACCAACTTGTTCCCCTAAAAAATACATGCATTAAATGTACAAATACTAATAAAAATTTGCATGCATTAACATGCATATCTACCTTACTATACACATTACTTCTATATCTCAAGTTTAATTACAAGCAAGATCAGGTTGTTTGAAGATAAGTAAAAAGACATGCCATAAAGTTATGAATTAATAATGCTGTGTGATGTCAAATGAAACAAGATTCCACATATAAATATGTTTAATTTATATCTCTTTCCTTTTCCCTCCAGCTATTACCTTGTATCAACCATGAAATCACATTTTATTTTTAAACAACAATGTATGGAAAAGTTAAGTCACCCTTATTTATATGGTGCTTTTAAAAATTTAGATTGTGTCAAAGCAGCTTTACAGCATTAAATATGGAAATAGTGTGTCAAAATGCAAAAGGACAATAGTAAACACTCAATTATCAGTTAAAGGCAGTTCATCACTGATTCAGTGATATCATCCAGATCAGATCAGATCAGTTCAGTTCAAATAGTATCTGTGCAATCACGCAGAGGATATCGCTGGGAATTAATTGAAAACATAAAATGCTCATCTTTGGAAATACTTTATTTCTTGCCGTTCACAACAATTTCCAGTGAAAATACACCACATCGTGAGTATGCATATTGGTAAAACAAGCCATGAGGCTGTATTTATTAACACTGGACCATGTGCTTAAGTTCACTTGAAAAGCACCAGCAGAACAGGGAATCAAGTTATTTGTCAACTAATAACATGCAACATAAAGTAAGATTATAACACAATTTTTCCATTATAATCCATTATACAAGTACTTAATGTAAGTGTAATGTACAATGTGCTTATAACAGAGTATCTGCAGGATTTTTAAAACCAAATGTAAGACTTTTAAAGAGCTTTTTAAGACCTGCACAAATAAAATGAATACCATGAGTGAATGAAAAAAAGCATGTTTTATTGTGAAAAGCATGATTTACAGTTCAGAGACAAGATTTTCACAAAAACAAAGTTTTATAAAATGATGAACTTCACATTTCAACAACTTTTAAGAAAAGAGACGTGTCAAAAGTATCATATTAATTTAAACAATTACCAATCATTTATATTAATATAATAACATAAAATATCAATTTATTTATTTATGTTTTATTATTTATTTATATCAATTAATTGTTTAGAATTGTATAAAGCATTAGCTTACTGTTGATCTACCAGTTCACATTTACAAATGCGTGTTAAAATATTGCGTGTAAAGTATTTGTAGATTTTTTTATTTGGTCTGAATAACAATGCCAATTAATTTTCTGTCAGCAGGGTTCTCTGGTAACGGCATCTACACAAAGCAGCACAGCATCTGACTTTAAAACATGCAGGGCTCATTTATTCAATGAAATCACAGCCTTTTGAAGTTAAATCGTCACATGAAGCTATTATAAAAATCATGAAAAAAATCGTAATTAGGACTGTCTTATACCATTTAAGACATTTTTATGGCCTTAAATTCGATATAACTGGTTTAACTTTTTAAGGACCCGCCGAAACCCTGTAAGGACAAAACTGACAGTGACAGACCAATTATAAACAAAATAACTATCTTTAAGAAAGAATTTGTTATGATATTTATCTTCTATGGTGCAGTAATATAAAGTTACACAACAGTTATAGTCACCATACCCCATACCCCTATATCCTATAAAACCCCTCTGGACAAAAAAGTCACAGACCCTCTGCTGCTGCTGCACTGCAGAATAAGCAAATGTGGGGAAAATGCAAGTAATGAAGAATGAGATTTTACATTTCGGCCTAAATGTGGTGATAGAGGAAACATCATGAGGTCACCAAAGCCATCTTCATGAATTTGTTTACCAGATTTCACGACACATCTGCCCAATAGACAATATCACACTTTACATTCTGGTCTGAGGGTTGTGCTACAGGGAATATCATGAGGTCAACAAAACCGACAGGATTCAGTGCCAGTTCAATATCTGAACGTCTCACTAGGACCCATCTTGGACGTCTGTGGACGTGCAAAACTAGTTCAATATCTGAACGTCTGACGGGGACCCTCTTTTAGACATCTTATGGATGTACAAAAATGGTTCCATATCTGAACGTCTCACTAGGGGCCCTCATGGATGTCTGTGGATGTGCAATATAAACTTCTAGTAATTCTCATCCAGCACCCATATGTGCTCTCCCACTGCCCTTCTCCCTGTACACCAGGCATCCTCAAATCTGGCCCACTCCTGCAGAGTTTAGCTCTAACCCTAATCAAACACACCTGAGCATGCTAATCAGAGTCTTCAAGATCATTAGAAAATCACAGGTAGGTGAGTTTGATCAGGGTTGGAGCTAAACTCTGCAGCAGATTGGCCCTCCAGGGAAAGATTTGAGGAACCCTGCTGTACACCAACGACTGCACATACTGACCCCTCTGTCAAGCTTGAAGTTGACAGATAACATCACACTCAGCCTCATTCAGGACTGTGACAAGTCTGTTTACCAACAGGAGTTCAAAAAGCTGTCTGTCTGGTGCAGTCACAACAACCTAGAGCTGAACACGCTCAAAATAGTGGAGATGATCGTGGACTTCAGGAGAAACTCCACTCACTCTCCATCATGGACAGCACTGTAACGACAGTGGAGTCATTCAGGCTCCTGGGTACCACCATCTCTCAGGACCTGAAGTGGGACATTCACATTGACTCCATTGTGAAAAAGGCCCAGCAGAGGCTATACTTCCTTCGTCATCTGAGGAAGTTCAACCTGCTACAGGAGCTGCTGATACAGTTCTACGCTGCAGTCGCCGAATCTGTCCTCTGCACTTCTATAACTATCTGCTACCAAATCTGACCTTAGGAGACTACAGAGGATAGTCCGGACTGCTGAGCGAATCACTGCCCCACTCTCCTAGACCTGTACTTATCCAGAGTGAGCAAAAGGGCTGGCAAAATCACTCTGCACCCCTCACATCCAGCACACTCCCTCTCTGAACTGCTGCCGTCTGGTCGACGCTACAGAGCTCTGAGCACCAGAACGACCAGCACAGGAACAGTTTCTTCCCAGTCAATCCATCTCATGAACAGTTAACTTTACAATAAACGTGTAATACACTAGTTATACATTCATTTATTTATTTAACACACATTATTTACATTTCCTTGCATTGTACTTAACATACCTGTGCACACAGACACCATCTATCTTAATTTTTGTATATTGTATATTATTTATTTTTTTCTTTTATGCTTTAAACATTTTTTGTATATATTGTAATTTCCTATTTACTTATTTTTTATTATTTTTATTATTTTTATTATTTTTATTATTTTTATTATTTTTATTATTTTTATTATTTTTATTATTTTTATTATTTTTATTATTTTTATTATTTTTATTATTTTTATTATCTGTGTCTTGTCACTGTCATTCTCTTTGTAGTGTGGAAGCTTCTGTCACCAAAACATATTCATCGTATGTGTAAACATACCTAACAATAAAGGTCTTTCTCTTTCTCTCTTTCTAAATTATCACCGTAAAATGTTTAAATCACAGTGATAATGTTTGCTTTAGTTCTACATCAGTACCCTTCATTAATTCCCATGGAGTGCACTTGAATATTCCCAAAACTGTGCAACCCTAATTACTATGTAATTGTTTATTTCACTAAGACCCAAGGCATAAGCTGGCGTAGCCAGAAGGCAAACCAAGCAGATGTGTTATGCTGCAACATATACTGTATGTAATAGGAACTAGCTTGGTTTGAGCACATATTGTACCCCTCTTCCTCATTAAACCAAAAAGGATTGATGACATTTTTTGTGATGACGTAAAATCAATTAAATTTATAGTCCGTCTACATCAGTGGTTTTCAAACTTGTTCCTGGGCACCCACAGCTCTGCACATTTTGCATGTCTCCATAATTTACACACCTGATTCAGATCATCAGCTTATTAGGAAAGGGCTCCATGAACTCAAATCAGTGCGTCAGATAAGGGAGACATGCAAAATGTGCAGAGCAGTGGGTCCCGAGGAACAGGACTGAAAACCACTGGTCTACAGTACATCACATAAAGCTTGACTGGTGCATGACTATGAAATTATATTCATACATACAGTTAGAGCTTAGAGAACTGTTGACATACCAAAACATTTTATTTGAAGGAAGCACAGTTCAGAATCTGACTCAGGATCAAACTATATTACAGATGGCTTATCTAAAAGCATGGCGAAAAGGAAGGCAGAAATGGATGTGGTACTGCATTCTGACACTGATGATGACCATGAAAGTCAGAGATCAGTGACCGATAGATCGGCCTGTGGATTACATAGCAACCAGGCAGACACTACAAGCAGTTTTGAAAGTATTAATTCGGCAACTGACAGTTTGACAACAGATGAATCAGACTTTGTGGACTGATGTGGAGTATGTGTCTTCTGACTCAGAAAAAGAAGATCTAAATGATGATGCTGAATTGGATTTTCCCGATTTAGAAGAGAACTTAAGACAATGGTCTACAAAGAACAAAACCACACAAAGATCCTTAAATGAATTATTGGCAATATTAAGAAAGCAAGGACACCTGCTACCGAAGGATGCAAGGACACTCCTTGCTACACCACGAGCCGTAGGATCTGAGCCGAAATGTAGTGGGCAATACATTTATTATGGGTTAGAAAAGGGGATTTGTTGTTTACCAAGTCAGACAACGTCTTTCACACATGATCATGATTCAGTAAACCTCAGCATCAATATTGATGGTGTCCCACTCTTTAAAAGAAGCAAAGTCCAGTTCTGGCCAATATTGGCGAAGTTTCACAACTTTGAGCCATTTATGGTTGCTCTCTTTTGTGGGGACAACAAACCATATCCTCTTGAGGAATATCTTGATGACTTTTTGATGGAGTGTAAACATCTCACAGAGAATGTGTTGATTCATGAAGAGAAGACCTACACTGTTCATGTTAAAGCATTGATCTGCGACGCACCAGCAAGAGCTTATCTGAAGCGCATTAAAAATCATAATGCCTATCACAGTTGTGAGAGGTGCATCACCAAAGGTGCTTACATCACAAGAAGAGTGGTATTTAATGAGCAGGGATGCACCTCGCAAACAGATGAAGCTTTCAGTGCAGTAGCTTACAAGAACCATCAAACTGGTGTCAGCCCATTCATTGCTGCAGGACTGTCTTGTGTTAGCTCTTTTGTCTTAGACTATATGCATATGGTCAACTTGGGAGTGGTTCGACGGATGCTAATATTCTTGACTCGGGGCCCAACACTTTGCCGCTTATCTGTAAGGCAAAGGCAAGAAATATCACAAAAGCTAAACAGACTGCGAGGAAAGATGCCTAGTGAATTTGCTCGGCAGCCCCGGGGTTTAGAAGACCTGGACAGGTGGAAGGCCACAGAATTTCAGCAGTTTTTGTTGTATACAGGACCAGTTGTGCTAAAGAACGTGTTATCTCCCGAAAGATACTACCATTTCCTGTCCTTGACAGTAGCTATGTCAATTATGTTGGAGTCAGATGAGAGCACTCGCAATTCATACCTTCAGTATGCCCATGAACTCATGTCGCAGTTTGTCATGCGCTGTGCTGACCTGTACGGAAAGTATTTTTCAGTTTACAATGTACAGGGCTCCAAACAAAAAAATCGAGTAAGGAGCCATTGGCTCCTATAAGAGAAAACTTAGGCGCCAAATTATTTTTTTAGGTGCCACAGAATAAACGCATTTTATTTATTTGTTTTTGTAACATTTTGACATTTCAATCATACAGTCATGTGTTTGTCTACTCTTTTCTTGACTTTATCAGCATTTTAATCCATCTTGTAGATGACCTGGGAACTAAGGTTCACTTAAAGTGGGAACTAATCGTCTTTTCCAACTTGAAATATACAGTCACAAAGAATTGTTTATTACACAGAATCTGTACCAATATCATGGACCATAAGAACTTTTAAGTAATTGCAATTTAATAAAAAGTGAACAACACATTTTCAAACTGTTATTTGTCAGTGTAACTCAGAATTGTCAAGTTCACTTAATGTATTTCTTTAATTATGCATTAAGTTGGCGCTTTAGGAGCAAATATAGCGGCTTCTCCGAGATAGGTATAAACGGAGGTTGGAGCCAGCTCCAAATGGGCGGGACTTGTTAATATTCCCTACACCAAACTCGTATTTATTCAATGACATCATTGCCTTTTGAAGTTTAATCCAGCTGTATCGAGGTTCTTGTCTTTCCATCCCCAACTGTAAGACCTCTTGAAATTATAATTAAGACTTTTCTTATACCATTTAACATGTATAAAATTTACGGCCATAAAAAGTTTTAAATAAGTAAATTGAGAGTTTTTAAGGACCCACAGTATTTAAGTTAGCCCGCTGGGAAGGGCAGTGGTACATTTTGGTAGCCCAACTGAAAAACGCAATGGCCCCGCAATTTTGCGAGCCCTGGGTTTCCTCAGTTTTTTAAAGAAAAGTCAACTGATCGCTTTTTACAGTGTTAGTTTGGGCTCCTCCTCAATGCATCCTATAGAAATGTTGTCAAATCTCTCACACATCCAGTCGGTTTTTGCATTTTTTATCATGTAGACAACAGGTTAAGTAAAAATATTAATATGCAAGAGTGAATAAATAAAGCAAAATGCTCCTCTTTATAATTATTTTTCTAGCTGACTGATGAGCTTATGGATGGCCAGTGGTTAGGTATTGTTACGTGGCATTGTTTACAAGATTTACAAGATTTCCACAGTTTGACACAGAATGAGCGATTACATGAGACATTTCAATAAGTGTAGGCTCTCTTATAAAATAGCCTACCTTTTGATATTAATTCACATTCATTTCATACTATAATAGAGAAAGATATAATAGGTTCACTTGCCGCTTGAACTGAGGCGCTAAAGCGATTACACCTGCCGCATTAAAGAGCGCCAAAACCGTATTTATTTTATGAATTTTGTTGTGAATTTGGCAGAATGTTAAAGCTGATACTTTGTTTATTAAAAAGTAACAAAGCACAAAACGTACTGTGATTACTGGACGGCAAGTGCGCTGCAAACAGGCTAATATGAAGTTCACGCATTTACAGAACTCAGCATATAGACTAAAGATCTTGATAACAAGAAGCCATATTAGCAGCGGTGCACATGAGTTTTTCAGCCTGGCTCTCATATGAGAACCTGGAGATTTGGTTTGGTCCTCACACGAGTGTGACCCATAAAATATAACTCTAAAATTATTAATAATAGTGATAACATTATTGCACTTTATTTCGTTTTTTTTTGTTCGTTTTTTGTAACTAAAAATAATGAACTAAATAATCAAGTGTGATAATACTATTTTATTTTAAAATAAAAAGGGAGTATTACATACAAATGCAATTATTTTATAGTAAACAAAAATAAATAAAATGCTAATATTTTTATTATTATCATTATTTTAATTTTCATCATTTTCAAACGTAAAATCAGCAAGCTTTTATTTTGGCGGGTTGCCGGCAAGTAAGTATGCGCTTCCGGGTTTAGCGCTGCTGATGGAAGAGTGTCAGTGAATGAAATGTCACAGTTTTGCTTTGAAAACGGCAGCGGTAGCCTGGATTGTGCTTTCAGTTTGGATAGAAATCTTATACAGTACAGTTTGTCGATCTAAAATGGTAATTGTGCATTAACAGCTGTCAACCATGTCGATACCCAAATGCGCTGTCAGAACTTATTTACACAGCGCATTTTTAATTTTGGTCGCGCATGCGGACCTGCGAACCAGTTATGTGCACCCCTGCATATTAGTAATGATTATAAACGAGAATTGTTAACGATATTGCCAATATCCACACAGCTGACAGCTTTACCTGTTGAAGTTTGTTCGAGTTGTGCATGAAATAGACACTGCTTTTCTGCACTTTCACTTTGCACGTCTCAGTCATTTTGATCTCGCGCGCTGCACAACTGAGCTGCGTTTAGCAGAGATGAGGACTGCTTGAAACTCTTTTTTTCCATTAAAACTTTGATTCTCATCGTCTCAGTTTAATACATGGACATAAAAGATGTGATCGCAAAACAATCAGGAAAAAAAATCAAGTCATAACATAGTCGCAGAGGTGGAAAGAGTACTGAAAATTTGTACTTAAGTACAAGTACTGTTACATTGCTGAAATAATACTCAATTACAAGTAAAAGTACTGGTATAAAAACAGTACTTAAGTAAAAGTACAAATTACTCTTCTCAAAAACTACTCAGAGTACTAGTTACTAGTTACTTTTTGGCCAGCGATATTTAATGATTTCGTATTCATTCATATCAAAGATCTATGTGGATAATAGCTGCTTTGAACAAAACCCACTTTTAACTTATTAACAAAGTACGTGAATTAGTGGTCATGATACAGTTATTTCTAACTTCAATACCTTGAAAAATATCAATATTAAGGTCCCCATGAACCGAACATTGCAGCTGACTTCAGTGTTGTGATGTATTTCAAGTGAGACAGAATACTGAATAAAGGACGGGTTTTATTGTGGTGCACCTCCTCTCCACCTCTTGCTCAGAGCAGATTCACGGTTGGATATGAGTGGTTAAGAATATCTGCTTGTTACGTCTGACATCACGCTTCACCACTTCTGGGTCCTAACGCTCTGCCAGACGCCCCGAGAAAACAACAAACTGTGCTAATATACACCCACGATGTCATGTAATACTGAAAAATTATAACCCTAACCTTTATCTCCATACTGAAATCCCAGATGTCCAGACAGTGTTTATAAAATATTAACACGGTCTAAAACTAAATAACTCAAATATTAGTGTCTGGGACACTGTGAGCACGGAGACTGTAGTGTGCACAGCAATATTTTTATACGCTTAGCTTATATATGTAGTATTAAATAGTGCTCATAAATGGTTGTTGAGATGGCATTCTCAAATGAAGTAAGTAGAGGCATGGACCCAGAAACTGCAGTCCTTACGTCAGACTTAACAAGAGGATTCTCCCCAAGCTGTCAAACTGACGTCATCAGAGCGAGAACGCCATTCCAGAGCAGAAGCACATTTTCAGGTTTTGATTAAAGATTACGATGGCAGACCGTTTTTATTTATTTTTTCTCTGTGTATTGACTTGCACAGTTTAATTGTTCACCACAAGACTAGTAATGTGCACTAAAAAATTAAGTAGGGTCATTTTTTGATTTCATGACAACTTTAATCATTTTCAATACCATTGGCAAAACTACCACATACTGTATACTGCCATATATTTTAATATCTCAATGTTTTTTGTCCATCCATTTTTTTCAAGGCAATCATTATGTCAAGCTTTGAGTGGTTTAATCCAAGTCTTCTAAAAAGACACGTTCGCTTTATATGATGAACATATTTTCATATAGGCTTTTATGTACATGCATATAAACAGTGATCAATTACCTTTACAAAAATCTCAATCTTAAACATTTGCTCATTCTGTGTATTTGTGTCTTTAAAATAGGGTAACTGTTGCAAAAGCTTACAGCACAAGAAAGCACGATTTCAAATTTGATTTCAAACTGAATTGAATTTACAAAAAAAGACAAGTACACAATCAGTGATAAAATTATAAAACAAATGACCTCAATTTAGTTGAGGTATTCGAAATATGATGACTTTTTAAGCAGTGATTTAAGAGCCATTTAATGTTGTTAAAAAGCTTTAAAATTTATGAATTAGATTATAAACGAGAATTGTTAACGATATTGCCAATATCCACACAGCTGACAGCTTTACCTGTTGAAGTTCGTTCGAGTTGTGCATGAAATAGACACTGCTTTTCTGCACTTTCACTTTGCACGTCTCAGTCATTTTGATCTCGCGCGCTGCACAACTGAGCTGCGTTTAGCAGAGATGAGGACTGCTTGAAACTCTTTTTTTCCATTAAAACTTTGATTCTCATCGTCTCAGTTTAATACATGGACATAAAAGATGTGATCGCAAAACAATCAGGAAAAAAAATCAAGTCATAACATAGTCGCAGAGGTGGAAAGAGTACTGAAAATTTGTACTTAAGTACAAGTACTGTTACATTGCTGAAATAATACTCAATTACAAGTAAAAGTACTGGTATAAAAACAGTACTTAAGTAAAAGTACAAATTACTCTTCTCAAAAACTACTCAGAGTACTAGTTACTAGTTACTTTTTGGCCAGCGATATTTAATGATTTCCGTATTCATTCATATCAAAGATCTATGTGGATAATAGCTGCTTTGAACAAAACCCACTTTTAACTTATTAACAAAGTACGTGAATTAGTGGTCATGATACAGTTATTTCTAACTTCAATACCTTGAAAAATATCAATATTAAGGTCCCCATGAACCGAACATTGCAGCTGACTTCAGTGTTGTGATGTATTTCCAAGTGAGACAGAATACTGAATAAAGGACGGGGTTTTATTGTGGTGCACCTCCTCTCCACCTCTTGCTCAGAGCAGATTCACGGTTGGATATGAGTGGTTAAGAATATCTGCTTGTTACGTCTGACATCACGCTTCACCACTTCTGGGTCCTAACGCTCTGCCAGACGCCCCGAGAAAACAACAAACTGTGCTAATATACACCCACGATGTCATGTAATACTGAAAAATTATAACCCTAACCTTTATCTCCATACTGAAATCCCAGATGTCCAGACAGTGTTTATAAAATATTAACACTGTCTAAAACTAAATAACTCAAATATTAGTGTCTGGGACACTGTGAGCACGGAGACTGTAGTGTGCACAGCAATATTTTTATACGCTTAGCTTATATATGTAGTATTAAATAGTGCTCATAAATGGTTGTTGAGATGGCATTCTCAAATGAAGTAAGTAGAGGCATGGACCCAGAAACTGCAGTCCTTACGTCAGACTTAACAAGAGGATTCTCCCCAAGCTGTCAAACTGACGTCATCAGAGCGAGAACGCCATTCCAGAGCAGAAGCACATTTTCAGGTTTTGATTAAAGATTACGATGGCAGACCGTTTTTATTTATTTTTTCTCTGTGTATTGACTTGCACAGTTTAATTGTTCACCACAAGACTAGTAATGTGCACTAAAAAAGTAAGTAGGGTCATTTTTTGATTTCATGACAACTTTAATCATTTTCAATACCATTGGCAAAACTACCACATACTGTATACTGCCATATATTTTAATATCTCAATGTTTTTTGTCCATCCATTTTTTTCAAGGCAATCATTATGTCAAGCTTTGAGTGGTTTAATCCAAGTCTTCTAAAAAGACACGTTCGCTTTATATGATGGACATATTTTCATATAGGCTTTTATGTACATGCATATAAACAGTGATCAATTACCTTTACAAAAATCTCAATCTTAAACATTTGCTCATTCTGTGTATTTGTGTCTTTAAAATAGGGTAACTGTTGCAAAAGCTTACAGCACAAGAAAGCACGATTTCAAATTTGATTTCAAACTGAATTGAATTTACAAAAAAAGACAAGTACACAATCAGTGATAAAATTATAAAACAAATGACCTCAATTTAGTTGAGGTATTCGAAATATGACAACACTGAATTTTTTTAAGCAGTGATTTAAGAGCCATTTAATGTTGTTTATTTTGATAAATGGATGGCTTTGACCTGTAATGTCGGTACAATGTAGTGATGCAGTTAGGCAGACTAGGATATTTATATGTACAAATCAGACAAATATCCCATTCCGAAACATTTCTAGCATACATTTACATTGTAAAGAAATTAAAGTTCCATCTTTGATTGTTGAAAGACTTTCTAGTGCATTTCACTTACAGCCAATAAAATTTCCAGCATTTCCATCAGTCAGGCGTGGATCTATTCTGATTGGTTGATAACCTTTCACAAAGTTTAATCCAGGAGTAAAGAGAAATAATTTCTACTTTAAAAGCACGGAGAGATCGCGATTGCACATAGTCTGAGTGCGCACAAGCAATATTGGAGTGAGAGGGCAGGCAGTTCATTTGTATAAGTCAGGCCTATTTGAGAGCTTGCGTCCAGTTTTCTGCGATTACATGACTGTGTTCTCATGTTACAATAAAGCGCCGCCACATTTGGTCGGGAATGATTAAAATGATCCGAATACCTGCGATCCCATGCGGACATTCAGACTCTGTAACTGACGGGAGGCGGATGGTGTCAAACTCGCTGTCGGAGAGGAGAGAGATATCGGTGTATCGGTGTATAGACGGTAGATACTGTGGAGAATGAGTAATGGAACCGTATCATATTTCATTATCGGTATCAAAATATAGATATTTAGGATAACACTACCATGTCATTTGTTTCTCCAAACTTTGAGTCCGTAATGCAGAGTTCACACTGCACGATTTTCAAACTCGTCGGATCGCTGTTGTTTTCACACTGCGTGACTATCTGGGAAGCATTCAGTCACTGCTGTGTTCACATTGCACGATGGATCGGCGACAGGGTTTCACATTGCACGATTTCACAATAGGAAGAATCGCCGACAACTCTGTCTGATCCGCAAACTACGTTTCACAACAAAACACATGCGAGAAGTGATAACTAACACGAGAACCTGTGTGCGTCAGCCCGTTGTTCTCGAGTGAGACTGCAAGTATTAAAAAATATAGCCTGCAAATTGTCTGTGCGCTGATTTCCAGCTACAAAACAAAAACAGATTATGCAGGAGGGAGATGCAGGAACAGGGATTGTGTTCTGCAAAGAGTGGTAAATAATAATTTGCAGTAACTGTTATGCTGATGTTGCGGCTGTCACGTCTGACCGGAGAGACAAACACTGGGTAAGTAGTAACACTCCTTTTTTATTAATGTCCAACAGAAAGAGATTACCCGCAAGGGGTTCAAAACAACGAAATAACTTAGGCACTCCAAAAGTAGAACTTGACTTGATCCTTCTTTCAGGTACGTTCCGGCAAGAGATGTGAGGGGGAGAACCAGAGCGATCTAGGAGGTAGGTAGTGGTGAGAGACTGGTATGCAACCTTGAGACCAACCAACGATTGAGTGAGGTGAGTGTCTTGATATAGTGTGCAGGTAAGTGGCATCAGGTGGTGATTAGTAATCTGGTGATTGTGAGCGGGTGTAAGTGGTTGGTGTGGATGATGCGATGGGTGGATCTGTGACAGCGGCTGGTCAAGCGTTTGTGCTCGTTTCTGTATGATATAATTGTACATATTAAAATACTGATATGATAACTCTGATGTACTTTTCAGACAGAAATCATTGCACACAGCGTGATTGTGAATCGCCGACAGCTCCAGATATTTAGCATGCCAAATATTTCACGGGCGTTGGCGACGTGTCGGCGATTCCCTCAGATCGTGTCTTTGGTAATTCACACTGCGCGATTGTCACTCGCGTGAACGAGCTCCGATTTGCCTCCGATGTAGGGCATTTGTCGGCGATTCATCAAAACCTGTCAGCGAGTGAAAAATCGGGCTAAAATCATGCAGTGTGAACTCGGCATTAGCTGTACCTGTCTGATTTGGCTGATGCTCAGTGGGCTCTTCATCACTCTCTGAGCCTGCTTTTGCCTAATCTTCAACGAAAGTATAAGTAGGCTATTACACATTTAATTTAATATTATACATCAGAAATCTATGTTATATAGCCTACTAATAAACAACTCATTTAGAACATATTTTCACTATTTATAGGCCTACTATTAATATGGTTTTAATAAAATGTTATAAATATGATGTGTTATATAGATTACTAGTATCAACTAAGACAAGTCATTATAATGGGAAATATATATTCTATATGATGATTTACCTGCTGGTTTGCTGGATCTTTGAATATGTTTGCGCTTTCTCTCCGTCTATGTCTTATCTGTTTGTGAAGGCTTTTAAAAAAATTGCCTACAAAGTGTGCCAACAGCAAACTTATTTATTTATTTATTTTTTAAATCTATATTAGATTTCATCGGGTACAATAATTTGATTAAACATTAGAATTCCAAGAATGTGGATATTTTGTTGTTAGCATCTTTAGAAGACCGAGAGCAAATCATTACCGACAGAAATAGTAAAACAAACTAGCCTACCAAAATTACTAATTCAGCGGATCAACCACTGACTGTAATGTGAAATGTAATGCATCTACCTGTCAATGCAACGACATTCGCGAACTGTCGTCTCCACTCCTGTCTCCAGAGAGCTGGCACATTGTGAGTGATGCTACGGAGCGGGCGGGAGAGGATCAGTGGAATCAGTCGATCTTTAGCGAAGCGGTGACAGAACGCTTTGAGCTGGGGTAATGGGGTGATGGCAGGCGTCATGCCCATTCAAAGTGAGGGGCACGTGCCCCTCAGATTTTTGAGCCAAGCGAATTTTGAAGGCAGCTTCCAAAAGACAAAATATTAGCCGAATAATATGTAGCCTGTGGGCCAGTTTAATAATGGTCTCCTTCAAACTCCTCATGTGTTTAATCAGCGTCAGCTGGATTCTGTGACTGCAGTGGGTTGTTTCCCGTTCATTGTTAATGTTACAACAGGTATGTCTTGATTTATGTGTTGCTCATATTCCTTTCCCTTTGCTGTTCTAACTAGTTTGTGTGTACATATGTGTATCTTTCGTATATGATGACGTGCACCTTGATATTGACAATTTTAATATATATATATATGGCCATGTTATCTATGTTACACGTTTTATTTACATCTAAAATGTGATTTTTGTATTGACTGAAGCATGACCAAACAAATATTTTTAATGGCGTGTTTGTTGTTTTCAGATCTGTGCAGTTTACCCCTGAGTTGTTAGCTGCTGTTCTCCATACTGTGTGATTGTGGATGCTGCTTAGAGTGTATGGTAGCTGTATATTATTATTTTTGGTAATATATATATATATATATATATGGCCATGTTATCTATGTTACACGTTTTATTTACATCTAAAATGTGATTTTTGTATTGACTGAAGCATGACCAAACAAATATTTTTAATGGCGTGTTTGTTGTTTTCAGATCTGTGCAGTTTACCCCTGAGTTGTTAGCTGCTGTTCTCCATACTGTGTGATTGTGGATGCTGCTTAGAGTGTATGGTAGCTGTATATTATTATTTTTGGTAATATATATATATATATGGCCATGTTATCTATGTTACACGTTTTATTTACATCTAAAATGTGATTTTTGTATTGACTGAAGCATGACCAAACAAATATTTTTAATGGCGTGTTTGTTGTTTTCAGATCTGTGCAGTTTACCCCTGAGTTGTTAGCTGCTGTTCTCCATACTGTGTGATTGTGGATGCTGCTTAGAGTGTATGGTAGCTGTATATTATTATT
>NW_026704754.1:0-5000 GCF_012432095.1 Onychostoma macrolepis
AAGAGGTGTCGTTTTGAGATGGCTCACATGGGCGCGCAGCAGGTGGCCGTCTGCGGTTCACTCAAGCCTTGACATTTTCTCAACATTGGTTTGGGATGGCTACCCTAGCCAGTGGAGATATGGCAGAAAGGGTTTCTCGGAAATCTTCGGCCCTGTGAGACTTCTTTCTACATTTAGTAGCTAGGGGCGTTCAGTGGCTCGTTGGTCTAGGGGTATGATTCTCGCTTGGTGCGAGAGGTCCGGGTTCAAATCCCGGACGAGCCCAGTGCAGCTTTGAGGAGCAGTTCATTCTGGTTTCTTTGGCTCATTTGCACAGTATAGTTAGGTACTTGTCTTTCAATGTTGGCGTCTAGTCCTTCTACTTAGTCTCTCACCTACGACTGCGTTGCGTTTAGTGGTTACCTCGGTGGGTTAGAGATTTTCCAAACCAGGCGAAATAGCTCAGTTGGGAGGCGTTAGACTGAAGATCTAAAGGTCCCTGGTTCAATCCGGGTTTCGGCACAGGGGCGTGGAGACCTTTTGGAAACCATACTGATACTCGCGGGTTGGCTGCGTTTCTCAGAGCCTCCTTCTGAGTCATTTCTACACTGCAATCAGAAGGAAGGCGACCAAGCTACAGCTTGGTTCCGTGGTGTAACGGTTAGCACTCTGGACTTTGAATCCAGCGATCCGAGTTCAAATCTCGGTGGAACCTGCTGGCTTTTGACTGGCAGTGCTCAGCAGAGAGGAGCCTTCTCTGTGGCAGCGTGTCTTCAAAGGGTGTGCTACAGTGGCCTCCTTTAACCGTGCCCCAATCGCCGCCGCCTTCCAGTAAGACTAGCACTGTGTCTGCGCATTTTGAAGCCTGCTACTCGCGATCTTGGTTCCTCGTCTGCACTTTAAACTCGATTCGATCACTTAACTCGGTGGCTTAGGCGCTTGCGCTGAAAAGAGGTGTTTTTGAGATTCCTCAGATGGCCCGCTGCAGGGCGGCCGTCTGAGTTCACTCAATCCTTGACATTTTCTCAACATTGGTTTGGGATGGCTACCTAGCCAGTGGAGATATGGCAGAAAGGAGTTTCTCGGAAATCTTCTGACGGCCCTGTGAGCCTTCTTTCTACATTTACTAGCTAAGGAGCATTCTGTGGCTCGTTGGTCTAGGGGTATGATTCTCGCTTAGGGTGCGAGAGGTCCCGGGTTCAAATCCCGGATGAGCCGCCTCTCTCTTTGGAGACTCTTTTCTTGAGCAGTATCCTTCCATTCTGCCTTCCCTTGTGCCAATGCACGCCGCCCTCAAGTAAAACTAGCAGTGTGTCTGTGCGTTTTCAAGCCTGCTTCTCGCCGATCTTAGTTCCTCGTCTTCAATTTAAACTTGGTGACTGCTTAACTCGGTGGCTTAGAGCTTGCGCTGAAAAGTGGTGTCATTTTGAGATGGCTCAGATGGGCAGCGCTGCAGGGTAGCCGTCTGCGGTTCACTCAAGCCTCGTGTCCTTTGTCTAGACATTTTTCTTAACATTGGTTTGTTGATGGCTACCCAAGCCAGTGGAGATATGGCAGAGAGGGTTTCTCGGAAATCTTCACGGCCCTGTGAGCCTTCTTTCTGCATTTGCTAGCTTTTGGGCGTTCCGTGTCTCGTTGGTCTAGGGGTATGATTCGCTTTGGGTGCGAGAGGTCCCGGGTTCAAATCCGGACGAGCCCACCTGCACCTTTGAAACCGCTGTCTTTGAGGTGGCCATTAACTCTGATTTATTTGGCTCATTTGCACAGCATTGTTAGGTACTTGTCTTTGAATGTTGACGTCTCATCCTTCTACTTGGTCTCTCACCTACGACTTGCGTTGCGTTGAGCTGTTAGCTCAGGCAGTTAGAGATTGGCTCACCGAGGCCGAAATAGCTCAGTTGAGGCGTTAGATTGAAGATCTAAAGATCCCGGTGTTTCGGCAGAGGGAGCGAGGGTCTTACAGGACAGTATACTGATACTCGCGGGTCAGCTGCTTTTCTCAGTGCCTCCTTCTGAGTTCTACACTGAAAAAAGAAGGGAAGACGACCCTGTTTCTGCTTGGTTCCATGGTGTAACGGTTAGCACTCTGGACTCTGAATCCAGCGATCCGAGTTCAAATCTCGGTGGAACCTGCTGTCTTTTGACTGGCAGTGCTCGGCAAAGAGGATCACGTCACAACCTTCTCTTTGGCAGCGTGTCTAGAAAGGATGTGCTACAATGGCCTCCTTTAACCGTGCCCCAATGTCGCCGCCGTCAAGTAAGACTAGCACTGTGTCTGGCGTTTTCAAGCCTGCGTCTCGCCGATCTTAGTTCCTCGTCTTCAATTTAAACTTGGTCGACCACTCTGTGGTTTAGGCGCTGCGCTGAAAAGAGGTGTCGTTTTGAGATGGCTCACATGGGCGCGCAGCAGGGGTAACCGTCTGCGGTTCACTCAAGCCTTGACATTTTCTCAACATTGGTTTGGGATGGCTACCCTAGCCAGTGGAGATATGGCAGAAAGGGTTTCTCGAAATCTTTACGGCCCTGTGAGACTTCTTTCTACATTTAGTAGCTAGGGGCGTTCAGTGGCTCGTTGGTCTAGGGGTATGATTCTCGCTTGGTGCGAGAGGTCCCGAGTTCAAATCGGACGAGCCCAAGTGCAGCTTTGAGGCGGCAGTTCATTCTGGTTTCTTTGGCTCATTTGCACAGTATAGTTAGGTACTTGTCTTTCAATGTTGACGTCTCGTCCTTCTACTTAGTCTCTCACCTACGACTGCGTTGCGTTTAGTGGTTACCTCGGTGGGTTAGAGATTTTCCAAACCAGGCGAAATAGCTCAGTTGGGAGGCGTTAGACTGAAGATCTAAAGGTCCCTGGTTCAATCCGGGTTTCGGCACAGGGGAGGCGTGGAGACCTTTTGGAAACCATACTGATACTCGCGGGTTGGCTGCGTTTCTCAGAGCCTCCTTCTGAGTCATTTCTACACTGCAATCAGAAGGGAAGACGACCAAGCTACAGCTTGGTTCCGTGGTGTAACGGTTAGCACTCTGGACTTTGAATCCAGCGATCCGAGTTCAAATCTCGGTGGAACCTGCTGGCTTTTGACTGGCAGTGCTCAGCAGAGAGGAGCCTTCTCTGTGGCAGCGTGTCTTCAAAGGGTGTGCTACAGTGGCCTCCTTTAACCGTGCCCCAATCGCACGCCGCCTTCCAGTAAGACTAGCACTGTGTCTGCGCATTTTGAAGCCTGCTACTCGCCGATCTTAGTTCCTCGTCTGCACTTTAAACTCGGTCGATCACTTAACTCGGTGGCTTAGAGCGCTTGCGCTGAAAAGAGGTGTTTTTTTGAGATTCCTCAGATGGCCCGCGCTGCAGGGCAGCCGTCTGAGGTTCACTCAATCCTTGACATTTTCTCAACATTGGTTTGGGATGGCTACCCTAGCCAGTGGAGATATGGCAGAAAGGAGTTTCTCGAAATCTTTCGGCCCTGTGAGCCTTCTTTCTACATTTACTAGCTAAGGGAGCATTCTGTGGCTCGTTGGTCTAGGGGTATGATTCTCGCTTAGGGTGCGAGAGGTCCCGGGTTCAAATCCCGGATGAGCCCGCCTCTCTCTTTGGAGACTCTTTTCTTGAGCAGTATCCTTCCATTCTGCCTTCCCTTGGCCAATTGCATAGCCCTCAAGTAAAACTAGCAGTGTGTCTGTGCGTTTTCAAGCCTGCTTCTCGCCGATCTCAGTTCCTCGTCTTCAATTTAAACTTGGTCGACTGCTTAACTCGGTGGCTTAGAGAGCTTGCGCTGAAAAGTGGTGTCATTTTTGAGATGGCTCAGATGGGCAGCGCTGCAGGGGTAACCGTCTGCAGTTCCTCAAGCCTCGTGTCCTTTGTCTAGACATTTTCTTAACATTGGTTTGTTGATGGCTACCCAAGCCAGTGGAGATATGGCAGAGAGGAGTTTCTCGGAAATCTTCACGGCCCTGTGAGCCTTCTTTCTGCATTTGCTAGCTTTTGGAGCGTTCCGTGTCTCGTTGGTCTAGGGGTATGATTCCCGCTTTGGGTGCGAGAGGTCCGGGTTCAAATCCGGACGAGCCCTGCACCTTTGAAACCGCTGTCTTTGAGGGTGGCCATTAACTCTGATTTATTTGGCTCATTTGCACAGCATTGTTAGGTACTTGTCTTTGAATGTTGACGTCTCATCCTTCTACTTGGTCTCTCACCTCGACTTGCGTTGCGTTGAGCTGTTAGCTCAGGCAGTTAGAGATTGGCTCACGAGGCGAAATAGCTCAGTTGAGGCGTTAGATTGAAGATCTAAAGATCCCGGTGTTTCGGCAGAGAGGAGCAGGGAGACTACAGGACAGTATACTGATACTCATGGTCAGCTGCTTTTCTCAGTGCCTCCTTCTGAGTTCTACACTGAAAAAGAAGGAAGGCGACCCTGTTCTGCTTGGTTCCATGGTGTAGCGGTTAGCACTCTGGACTCTGAATCCAGCGATCCGAGTTCAAATCTCGGTGGAACCTGCTGTCTTTTGACTGGCAGTGCTCGGCAAAGAGGATCCCGTCACAACCTTCTCTTTGGCAGCGTGTCTAGAAAGGGTGTGCTACAATGGCCTCCTTTAACGTGCCCCAATGTATGCGCCGCCGTCAAGTAAGACTAGCACTGTGTCTGGCGTTTTCAAGCCTGCGTCTCGCCGATCTTAGTTCCTCGTCTTCAATTTAAACTTGGTCGACCACTCTGTGGTTTAGGCGCTTGCGCTGAAAAGAGGTGTCGTTTTGAGATGGCTCACATGGGCGGCGCAGCAGGTAGCCGTCTGCGGTTCACTCAAGCCTTGACATTTTCTCAACATTGGTTTGGGATGGCTACCCTAGCCAGTGGAGATATGGCAGAAAGGGTTTCTCGAAATCTTTACGGCCCTGTGAGACTTCTTTCTACATTTAGTAGCTAGGGGCGTTCAGTGGCTCGTTGGTCTAGGGGTATGATTCTCGCTTGGTGCGAGAGGTCCGGGTTCAAATCCCGGACGAGCCCAGTGCAGCTTTGAGGCGGCAGTTCATT
>NW_026704755.1:0-7012 GCF_012432095.1 Onychostoma macrolepis
CAACATTCTTTTGAATAGACTAGAAAACTTTGTTGGCATTAGTGGAAGTGCCTTAGCATGGTTCAAATCGTACTTATTTGACCGCCATCAGTTCGTACCAGTGAATGAAGAGGTATCATATTGATCACAAGTGCAGTATGGAGTACCTCAAAGCTCAGTACTAGGGCCGTTACTTTTCACACTTTACATGTTACCCTTGGGAGATATTATCAGGAGACATAGTGTTTGCTTTCACTGTTCTGCTGATGATACTCAGCTCTATATTTCTTTGCGGCCGGTGAAACACACCAAATTAACAAGTAATTTCTTACTGCTAAATTCTGAAAAACGGAGGTGTTAATTATCGGACCTAAAACCCCACATGTAATAACCTAGAACTCTATCTAACACTTGACGGCTGCTCTGTCAATTCTTCTTCATCAGTTAGGAACATAGATGTGCTGTTTGATAGCAATCTTTCATTTGAAAGCCATGTTTCTAGCATCTGTAAAACTAGGCCAGTAGGCAGGCGGCGGCGTTCCAGCAGTTTCTCCCTCGCCGCTCTCTAGCTCAAGGGGCTGCTGGGCGAGAGCAGCTCCGGCCGCGTGCTGGCTCCTCGCACATGGAGGCTCAGAAAGAGAGTGTCGCCGCCCGTGCTCCCCCAAGAAAACATAGGGGCCAGGGCGGTAAGAAGTGCTCTCGGTCAAAGACCTCGCAGCCTAAGCCGGATCTGCGGACCGTTCTGCAGGCGAAGAGGTCTTCAGCCAAGAAGCCCTGAGGTCAGTGGCCCAGGGCTTATGAGGGTAGCCCCCACTGGGGAAGGACGGCGATCACCGCAGTACTCGGTGCTCGCCTCGCCCTGGTACCCTCAGGAGATCGATCTGCCAACCCTGCCACGTACGGTGTTCCAGGGCGCAGCGGTCTCCAGCGAGCATATGTCTCAGTTCTTTCTGCCCGGAGACGTAGCGGAGCTGAGATGTTCGCCACCCCTTCGGGGGTCTCTCGAGCAGCTAGTTCGGTCGTTCCCTGCCGGGGTGCCATTCCAGGGCACCGAACTAGCCGCTCTGATGCAGCGTCTCATTCCCTCGAGGAACTGGGGTTACATACGTAACCTAAGACGTTTCTTTCTTATTCTGTTTCTCAGTCCATATCCGAGCAGATGGTGGATCAGCACCAAGAGATGATGTCTGCAGCCCTGATCGTCAGCAGAGACCAGGACACCTAGATGAGCCCCAGAGACATAAATTTAAATTATAATAAACAAACAAATATATACTATAAAAATAGACAGAGAAACAATAAATGCATTAAACAATACATTACAATTATAGTAAATGAATAAATCATATAAATCATAAACTTCAAATAATGAATAAAACACAAATAGCAAATACATAAAATTATTAATTAAAATGCGTAGGTCTTTAGCCGTTTCAAGCCTCATGCGCACAAAGGCAAGAAAACAAAGACAAAAGTACAAAAGAAAGAAAGCAAAGTATGTGATTATTTCTTTGAATTTCTATTAAGTGTGGAGAGACTATAATTAACTGTAAGAATATCAATGTCATTATTCCAGTTCAAACGCTTTCCGTCTTTTGACATTTCTTACTTTTCTCTCACCGGCTGCTGTGGTTAAGGCTAGAAGGGATACGTATGCCGCTACTGGGCATGCGCACATCAATACAGCATAATTTTTGTCACACTGTACAACAATAATTACTATTTTTCATTATTGTAAGGGTAGGTTTGTACAGTTATGTTATTTACAAGTGTGCAGTTCACAAAGTGATGTTTTATTAACAAATTTCGGGAGGAGCACTGCAGATAATTAACGCAGCCAATTCCTCATCAGCAATCACACCATCTATCCAATCAGCTCGAGAGAGAGAACCCCTATAAATAATCAAAGCAGTCTTACCTCTTTCAGCGTTCGGTTCGCTCCTTTGCCATTATATCACAGACCCAGTGTAAATGACCATTAAATCCCCAATTATTGAAGTGGGTCGACACCTTTACTTCCAGTCATAGAGAGCGGTGTTGCCATGGAATAGTCAAGAAAGGACTTTATTATTAAATTGAGCCAAATGTTACTAAATATCTATTTATTTGTTTATGTTTTGGTTGACTGGTGATTTTTGCAGAGTGCTTCGTGTGGACATTGTATTTCTATTTGTTTTACAAGAGTGTCTGCATTTCTTGCCACACGCTTTTATTTTGAAATCTGGAAAAAGAAGTGCAGCGACGCTGTGTGTATGTTGGCGCACTTTTTCGTACGTGAAGCGTCATTCTGATTAAGGTTACCAGAGGAGAAAGGTTCATTTTTGGGTACACGCTGTACAGTTATAAGTTTAAAAGGTTTCTCCCTATATCTTAGCTCCTGGGTGATGAAGGGCACAAGGTACCGTTTTAATTTCATGCTGTGTTTCAACTTTGAAAGTCTTTGAAGTGTTTATTTTAACGATCTCCTCTGAAGCTGTTAACTAACGTCTAGCGAGTCGTTAGCATATATGAAAGTTTCGAATATCAGTGATGACCATTTAATTTGTTAATGTTGTAATTCAGAGAATGTGATTCATTGTTACTGTCTTAAGCGGAACCCAGTGTACTATTGCCTCGTCAATGTTATAGTTTCTCTTGGTTTGCACTCCAGATAGATTGTTTACAGTAAATCGGGTCTTTATTTGGTTATTTTATATGTTTTATGTTTTTCTCTCTAAATTGAGATCGTCAGTCGTACCAAAATTAATTAATAGTTAACTCAGGTGTTTCATTTAGTTCTCATTGCACTCTAAAAGGAGATTGTTGCCATTTATAAAATCATATAGGTCATACAGGCAGCACTTCGAAAGAAGTTTGTCAATTGTTAAACTCATTTCTGATAGGTGCTTTCCCAGCAAACAGGGGACGTCCCCCGGACGTTCCGAACGTCAGTATAGGTCCGCAGTACGTCCGCTTTGCAACGTTCGCTGGCATTTAATTATGTTTACTGATTTCTAGATCTTGTTTTTATGTATTATATAATCATTTGTTCAAGCAATGGTCAATGCTTTGGCAATACTGTGCAAGTCATGCCATGAAGCTCACTTGAATTGAATTGAATTGAATTGAGAGAGAGAGAGAGCATATGTATCAATGGTAGCTCTATAATGAAATCAGCCACCCACATGTTGTAATAACAACAATAATAAAAATATTAATAATAATGCAGGGCTCGACAAGGACTGCCTATATGGCCCATTGACACTAAGGTTTGTCATTTGCAATCCTGCAGGTGACAAAAGACAAAGAGAAAGTCCCTTATATCTCTTGACTGAATCAATTTTGTACAAGGATTAATCTTTAACAAAGGCAATCAAGGATATATGCTGTTATTTTACATTTGATTATTCAGTTTACCTGAATATTGTTATCTGAAAAAACTTAAAGCATTGTTTATTTGTTCCATTTATTTATTTTTATATTTATTTATATATTTTTTTTTTTGCAAAATGATCCAGTCGACCATAGCCTATTTAGACATTGAAACAGTCTTCAAAGTCAAAGCAAAACAGTAAATTATGAGATCTAATCAAGCAGTTTGACGCTTTCAGATTTTTTATTATTATTATTTAAAACTGTATTGTTAATATGATAATATATTTTTCAATTTAATTGCACTGCATAATTAATTTAAAAAGAAATTATTAAAATAAACAGAATATGCTGCAAACCCTACTTAAGTGACTGTGTTGAAGTTTTAACTTCGATATTATGCAAACAAAGTATTGGTATCAATAATGGGAGCCTTTTGTCTAATGGGGCTGAGCCCTTACCGAATGTGGGATAAAAAGTGCCACCTCAATTTTATTTTATTTTATATTTGTCATTTGATGACAGGGTACACTGTAAAAAAATCTGTTAAATTTACGGAAAAATACCGGCAGCTGTGGTTGCCAGAATTTTACCGTGAAAAATACGGTAGCTAAATTTTAGGATTTACAGAACTGTTTAAATTTACAGTGAAAAACCGTATCTCATTAACTGATACAATGTTAATACACAAACCTTTTAGTTAACTCATTTTATTTGCAGAAACCGACTACGCTTAAATTATCCAACTGCCATTTGTTTATAGACTAATATTTATAATGTTTATGTAATGTGAGTATGAGAGTATTGAGAACTATTTTGTTTAAGTCCATGAAGAAAATCTTACTGATTTATGCAAAGTCATCAATTCAAATCTCTTGCAAATAACAGCAGCACACATACATGATCAAAACTAGCAAAAACGTTCTCATTACATCAGTAACTACACAGTTACTGCCTTTAAATAAAGCAACATGCAGCATAACATCAGTGTCTCTCTGTCCGTCCTTGACTTAAACACAGGCTCTACTCTCCAGCACAATGGTGACCCACAAAACACAACAGGAAGTTGACTGTTAGGTTTTACAGTATTTTGCTGTTTTTGTCTTGATTTTACGGTGAAATACCGCAGCTGTGGTTGCCAGTAATCTACTGTTTTTTCAGTTTGCTTCCGTAAATTAAATTCATGGTATATTTCTGTTAAAATTACGTTTCACAGTATGTTTTGTCATCTCACACATTTAACCCCTTTAATCCCACAGCAAAATCCTCAGTTTTAAAGAGCACTTCTATGTGTCCACACTACAGAGTGTTGAAGTAACACTGAAGCAGTGATGAATTAATGAGAGAATTAAGTGACTAATTAAATTAGGATTGAGCTTTATTGATGAACACCTGCTGTTAACAAGTAGAATCATTGAAGGAATGAGAAACAAGAGCAGAGAAACAAAACTTACAGCTAAAGCCAAGATGAAATCAACTGAAATAAAACACATGAAATCTCTCAAGATTTCAGAAGAGGGTGATTAAACAACTCCACACCAGCATCTTATTACTAACCACTTTTACTTTATTTATGTCATATGTGTACAAAAGCTCTTATTGAGATTTTAGTTGTTGTACTTTCATTTGAAGTCACCATATTGGCGATCAGTGGGTGCTTTAGTTGGGATCTTGAATCGTGACTCTAACATTGGTTTTGTTTGCTTGCTTTTAATTAGCTGTGTTTATTAAGCACAGTTTTTAAAGCAAAACACCAAACAAATCTATCATCATCTGGAGACTGATTTTTGTGATGTCAACACCAACATGATCTAGTTTAATTAATTGATTATCCCGTGTTAAGTCTCTTATTAAACATGTAATATGTTAATTGCTCCACTGATACTACAGCAATCAAATGTTGTGAAACAGCTCTAACCAGAATATGCACAAATGAATGTACTGAACTATGGCAGAACTTAAACACACACAGACATCAGCAATCGGCATATGAATCTCAAAATTGGTGACAATCAAAAATGATATAAATTTTTTTTAAAAACGGTTCAACTCTGAACATCACAAATCAGTCTACTGAAAAGTAACAACAAAAACAACACCAAAATAAAAGCAAATAAAGAAAATATTAAGAACATTCAGCTGCATAATTTATTCATGCTGCAGTGCATGCTGGGAGTTTTGTACTGGCACCCAGCATGCTTTGCTGCATGAATTGTTTTTATTATTAATAGTCACCATTGTTGAGGTTCATGTGCTGATTCCTGATGTCTGTGTTTCTAAATGGTGCTGTAACTCTGAAGGTTTTGTGAATAAAAGGTTTTAATTTTTTTCATGGTTTGTCAGCTTAATTTGTAGAGTAATATTACTACCATAAACAATGTGAAAATAATTACAAATCACCCATATTGCTTGACACTAACTGACGATGACCACCGCTTAAGTTTTAACCAAAACTACTTAACTACAATTTCTCTTGGCTTTTCTTGTCATAATAAATGTGCTCTACAAACACAGTTACAACAGCCAAAAAAACTAATTTTAAAGAGTCAAGGGTCAAGAGCACTAAAGCAAACACCGATCACCAAGATGGTGAGGTCAAACAAAACATTTGAAATAAAATATAAACCTCTGTTAATTCATAGATATATGACAGAAATGAAGTCAAACTGGTTAGTCACAAGTGGAGCTGGTAATGCTGTTTGTGGAGTTGTTTAATCATCCTCTGCTGTTTTATTTCAGTTGATTTCATTTAAGGCTGTGGCTGTATGTCAGTTGTAGTTTTGTTTCTTGTTCTTTCCTTCAGTGATTGTGTTTGTTAACAGCAGGTGTTCATCAGTGTCTGAATTCACTCATATGTTCTCAATCACTCTGTCTAGTGGACTATATAGTGAAGTAATGTAGGACTAGTGAATGAGGGTGTAGGAGTGGTTTCAGACACAGTCTATGAGTGTCGACTCTGAGGCTACTTTCTCGAAAACAAAGGTTAGATCTATTACAGTTATTCACTGTATATAGTAAGGAAACTTACTCTTAATCATTTAACAGGTTATTACTGTGGTATTTTACAGTTTTTACTGTTAAAATCACAATCATTTTTACAGTGTACTGTAATGCAAGGCATGATTAAGTATACATAAATAAATATATATATTTATTTTTTAAAAATCGAGAAAATGTATTTGGACATCTGTCCATCACAAGATTTAAATTGTCACTCGCGTGCCAAGCCCGCGAAAGAACCTGGCAGAGGGCCAGAATAAACCCAACCGGTGTAAACTCTTCCCCACATTTACCACATAACAAATCCAACAAGTTAAAAGCACTTGAAGCCTTACACACTCTAAAAACAGTGAAAAGTGTTTCTATAGATCCACAAAACACACATTATCATCAACATTTGGATTAATGACTGAAATAAATGCATTAACAGCCACAGCCCCATGTAATATTCTCCATTGTAAGTCACCAGATCGCTTTATCAATGGTGGTTTGTACAGCACTCTCCAAACTGGCTTCATTTCCTCATTCAACCCAAGTGTATCCCTCCATACTGTATCAACCCTCCCTTTAAAGTCCCTTTATTAAAGACCTTCACAAAACATTTATACATCCTTTTCCTTTCACTTCACCCAACTCTAAATTTTCCAATTCATTGAGACCTGACATTCCTTCCAAATCCGGT
>NW_026704756.1:0-7012 GCF_012432095.1 Onychostoma macrolepis
TGTGCCCATCAGCCGCTATTTCCAGCACTTAATCAAGCCACTCTTCTTTAATACATGACTTATTTCACATGTCATTGCGTTGGTTCTCGATTTGAGCCATTTTGTCCACAACCATTGAAGTATTCGGTTTCTACAACTACTCATTTGGTGCACATCATACTCTGAAACCTGTAAACCTCTAAAACTAACTCCATAGAGATAGCAACTCGCTAGCCGTTTGCCCGAGCGTTGCACTTCTCTTTTACTAGAATTCAAGCAAATGGCTTTCGAAACTAACTTTTGCATGTGCACAGCACATTATTTCTGCGTGGACGTGCACGGCTTAGAGGGAACATTGGTCATGACTGACCATCACTGCACACCAGCCAGGAAGCAGGAATGGTGTTACACTAGCCAGAGAAATCCATATAGCACAGAGTTGGAAAACTCGGACATAGCCTTTCATTTCATAAGGCATTTTGACGATTTGAGTGGTGGGTCCTAGGTCTGCCATTGGAGCTTAACAAGCAGTTGGCCAAATTAGGTTTTGTATATGCTCAGCTTTAGCAAGAGGTCACTTCGTCGGTAAGAATGAGACCTTAAAGCAAACGGAACACCAGTTTAGTAGAGTGTCCCTTTAAACCAAACTATAAACAGTGTTTGAGACTCAGCTAACAAAAGCCAGAGAAACAAGAATCTTGAAGTTACATGCGGTTTATTAAACACTGAATTCACATGACCAGAGTAACTTCTCCACTAGAAACCACGGTCTGTCCACTCGAGATGGTCTTGGCATGAGTATCTCTCCCTGCAGGAGAAGTTGGTAAAAGCATGAGGGGCATTTCAAAAACACTCATTTCATCAAGTTAAAGCAAGTACTCACTCTTCCTGGTGCAGCTTTGCTCACAGGAGCCAGAAGAGGGATGACACACCTCTGTACTGCAGTGGATGAAGATCTGACAGGGGAAAAGAGTTAAGCCATAGAATCCATTTAAGAATTAAGTGTAATATTAAGGGTTCAGGAAGAGCTAGAGAGCATACGGTTTCCTGCAGAGGAGCCAGTGAGGATGGATCTACAAATGTGAACATCTTCACAACAAAGCGCTTGTAGTGGGTTGGGAACTGAAGACCAGATGATCCAGTCACTGGAACCAGTGTGGTCAGATAACGGTCATCCTGGTAAGGGCATCTGAAAGGGAAAGAGGTTAGAGAGTGTCTCCCAGCAGACTAACTGGATAAAGACTGGCATTACACTCACCCATCGACCAGAAGGTCCCACTGGGGGAGACTGAGTGGACTGGGGGTTGAAGTAGACCAACAATGTCCCAGCATCAGGAAAATGTTGGGGTCAGTCCTCTCCATAATGCGCACCTCAACATACACAGGCTCGCAGGACTTTTGTGACAGGATAATCAGCATCACTGTAGTAGGATGTGTAGGCCTCATCCCCTGAGGAACAACACTGGGGATCAACCAGACTCAAGTTTGAAAGGCTTTAGGAAGACACCGGACACGACCTTACCTTCAGCACAGCCTTTGGTGACACACTGGCCATTGGCCAATCTGAGCTCCACCCTGAGAGGTCCAGGAGCAGCTACTGGTGGAGGTGGAGGAACAGAGTTGACCTCCACAACCAGAGCTTCAACAGAAGTTCCAGAGTACCTACACTGGAAGAGAACCCTGGACAACAGACAGGGAGCTTGTAGCATTTATCAGGGATTAAAATTTCACTCCAAGTCATAGATCACTTACTCAAAATGACTGTCCCTTGTGATGGCACCAAACGGTCCAATCCCTACTTCATATGAGGAGGTCATTCTGTTCTCATACACCAGAGATCCACTATCCTCCTGTGAATAGGAACGGTGTTAGCATCCAGTCCATCATAAGCAGAGCAAAATAACACCAGAAGCAGCTGCTCACCATCATGCTCGTGCCACATGCGGTCACAGGGAACTGGTATATAGCAAAAGAAGGTGTTGACTCCACAGGACCGCAAGGCCAGTCGTTTCCACCCAGTAGATGAACCGAATCCAGACTCAGTCGAGGCAGAGTAACGTCTCTTGACACCACTACCACAAACTGACCATCTCTAATACACTGGACAGTCACTGGAACAAAGGTACAAGAGAATGTTAATTCTGAGAATCTGTTTAACATCAACAGAATAAGACTGAGAAAGCTTACCTGCTCTCCCATAGTAACACTGCTGTCCGTTAAAGCAGCAGTTGATAGCTTCACACTCAGCACCATTGATCCCAGGTCGTCCACATTGGATCTGCTCATAATCAGCTACAGCACATTTATCAAGAGGCTCAGTTTGTTGTTGAAGTGGCTTCGGAAACCGCTGGTCAGTTTGTTGAACTAGCTTCTGAAACCGCTGGTCAGTTTGCTGTTGAACTGGCTTCTGAAACCGCTGGTCAGTTTGTTGAACTAGCTTCTGAAACCGCTGGTCAGTTTGCTGTTGAACTGGCTTCTGAAACCGCTGGTCAGTTTGCTGTTGAACTGGCTTCTGAAACCGCTGGTCAGTTTGCTGTTGAACTGGCTTCTGAAACCGCTGGTCAGTTTGCTGTTGAACTGGCTTCTGAAACCGCTGGTCAGTTTGCTGTTGAACTGGCTTCTGAAACCGCTGGTCAGTTTGTTGAACTAGCTTCTGAAACCGCTGGTCAGTTTGCTGTTGAACTGGCTTCTGAAACCGCTGATCAGTTTGTTGAACTAGCTTCTGAAACCGCTGGTCAGTTTGCTGTTGAACTGGCTTCTGAAACCGCTGGTCAGTTTGCTGTTGAACTGGCTTCTGAAACCGCTGGTCAGTTTGCTGTAGAACTGGCTTCTGAAACCGCTGGTCAGTTTGCTGTAGAACTGGCTTCTGAAACCGCTGGTCAGTTTGCTGGAACATCAGAGCTTGAGGATTCTGGGCAGATCACTCCACTGAGGAACAGCATGACAGAACGCACAAACTGCCAAAATCTGAACCAAACACAAACTACCAGCCATTGTTCAATAGCTAGTCACAAAGTGAAGAGGCTGCCCTTTGGTCTTTTTGTACTCTACAGATTTCAGCTAATTAATGATAGCTCCTCCCTCTTCATTAACTGTAATGATTCCCCAGACTTGCACAAGTGGGAGTTTATATATTATTGGTTCTCAAAATTCAAGTCTTCTTTCTTATTTTGAACATGGATATAGACACAAACTTAAGCTGAATTCAGAAAATCTTACTAACTTTACCGTTTCTGTCATATAATTATTCATGGAAGAACTAATATGGCAGCATGCACTCCCAATTCATTCTTGGCCTTATCCTTTGTACTACACTGGTTGAATACAAACTCGTCAGTTCTGAACTTATTCAGAGGATGCAGAGTGACTATAATACCTTTAAGTGAGCTGCGCCTGCATACTCATAACAAAAAGTGTATTTTTTCCTAGAACCACGAGAGCTAAACCATGTTAAGCCAGTGACAGACAGAAATAAAAGTCCCTCATGGTGTTCCCCATGGTTCATCCATTGGTGTGCAAGGAGTGAATTTATTTCCTTATAAAATTAATTGTGAGGCCAAAACTCAGGAACTCTCGCAAAGACAGATGCCATGCAATAAAACTAATCTGTAGAAGAGATGTCCAAAGAGAACAAACAACACCACCCTGACCAAACTTATCTCCTTGATCATTTACCCCCCAACCCGCCCTCTCCTCCCTTACTCTTCTTCCCCAAAAAGCAGGGATATCCACATGCCCCATGTGTTATACTGTATCTTGTGAACATACTGTTTTTCCCCTTCATGTTTGTATCATTTTAAAGGTCTCTGTGTGATTGGTAAATTGGTCTAAATTTTACAGTAGTCACCTATATTATGAAGTGAATTCTGTACTTCTGTTGTGGGCGATCTCCTTTCAAAATCTGATAAACATTGCTCTAAACCAGTAGCCCGTTTCAGAAAGGAGGTTAAGTGAAAACTCTGAGTATGCTAACCCTGAAATGAGGGAAACTCTGGCTTTTCCGTTTCAAAATTTGAGGTTTGTCAAACCCTGGAAAGCAGGGTAAGTCAAGCCCGTTTCTGAAAGAGAGGTAACTTATACTCTGAGTAAGTTACCGTAGTAACTTACTCTGTGAACCTAACCTGGGGTGCGTTTCCCGAACAACGACGTAACTTGCTGATTAACCACCATAGTACGATGCATTGTTTTGGAAACGAACTAGCAAGTCACGACTGTTTCCCAAACACAGTCGCATCTCCATCGTTTGAACCACATTGGTTCAGCAACATAGGACCATTGTTAATGACCTCACACACATGTGTTGGAGGAATAAGTTCTGCTATTTAACTGATTAGAGATCTCTAAGATGCTGCTGTATTGAACATGGCACCTACTGACTAATTTACTATTTTTTTATCTTATTAACAAGAAACTATGCTTCTAACCACAGGTCGAGAGCTGCCGTTCCAACCACGTAAGTTTGTGACGCTGATTGTGAACTTTCGTTTGAACTGTGGTTTCAGAAATAACGAGAAGAATAACAAAGTGCAGTAAATGGTAAAACAGTTTACACTACAAACCAGAGTGTTCATAATTAAGATAATACACTAAAATAATATGGTAAGATACATCAGTTTGCAGTATGAAACAGCAAAACGAGTGGTTTTGTACAGCTAATAATAGCTGGAAGCAAATGAGACCAGAAGCAAGACCCATAACATTTACAAACGCCCGTTATTTTTATGTGAAGAGTAAGGTGGATAGGTTACTCTAAGCAGTAATTCTCAGACAGAAGAAATCTTTGTAATGGATAGTTTCTTGTTGCTAATTCTGCAGTTGTCAAATGTATTAAAGTGGACAGCTATCATGGTACGAAAGAGAAAACTGAGTTCTTGCAGCATTCAGATGTACGCCTCATCAAAGTACACCCTCAACATCCAGCACCAATGCGGCGGAGCATCAGCCTGTTAGTGTTGGTGGGAAATGAGACGCTGGAGAGAAAGAGGAGAAGGATTGAGAGTTTTGATGAGGGGCTGGAAAGAGAAGCAAGGACAGTTTTGAGGAGCTGCCCTCCTAACGTCTTCAGCCCAGGTCAGGGTCAGCAAGTGAAGGACCAGGCTTTTTACAGCAGCCTTCAGCCTTCAAGTTGGATTCGGCATGATATATGAAGGGAAGCGCTTAGAAGATGGCCTTGAGGTGGCAGTGAAAATTGCCAGAAAGCCGAGGAACATGCAGTACATCAGCATTGTAAGCAGACTATGCTTTCTTTGTTTTCTCACAATTTTATACTTAAAATATCTAAATGGCAGGACCAGCTTGACCGCTAAATCTTGGTCTTGGAGCAGCCCTCACTCTGCAAACATCTGCTGGATTCTTTGGATCATCATTTTTTATAATGGTGATGGATACAGTGCAAACATGTGTTATTATTTCAAGCTTGTAAAATGTCTTTACTTCAGACACAGAAGAATACTGCCCACTTGAGTTCAAAATGGAGGGCAGGTACCATGAGAAAGCAGCTACAGCTGCCTCATAATTTCCAGATGTTGTATCACCAGAATATGCATTGGTTTGAGTCACAGCCCCTCCAGATGTTCCTGTCAGAGACTACAGTCCCTTAATTGCTTTATTTCTTCTAGGATTCCAAACAACAAAGTTTGCCGCAATAAAATTAATGAGCTAAACATGTATAGGCTACATGTGATAAATATACAGTGCATTCACATCATTATTCAATGTCATTATCACATCATTATCGTTAAATATACAAGTCACATCATTAAATTAGATTAGATTAGATAATGCTCAAATGTATTAAAGTGAATTAAAACAACAGCAACTGAAATGTTTAAATCAAAATTAGGTCCTAATGTAAGAAAACATTTTTTGATTTTTGATTATCTGTTTGGAAATTAGAACTTTGGTATATTTTCAAAAGTGTGTGATAATACATTTCCAAAGATATATAACAACTATGAAGTTGGCTCTGCTCAGCAGCTAATGTGAGTGTAGTGTTGCGTTTATCTGCACTAGAGGGCGCAGTGAGCAGCAGGTTGAGCAGCAGCGCTGAGACTCTTGGCTCGCCGGGTTCAGTGGCGGAGCCTGTAATCCAAGCTACTGGGAGGCTGAGGCTGGTGGATCGCTCGAGCTCAGGGCTTCTGGGCTGCAGTGGACTATGTCGATCGGGTGTCCGCACTAAGTTCGGTATCGATATGGTGCTCCTGGGGGAGCTCGGGACCACCAGATCGTCTAAGGAGGGGTGAACCGGCCCAGGTCGGAGACGGAGCAGGTCAAAGCCCCTGTGCCGATCAGTAGTGGGATCGCACCTGAGAATAGACACTGCAGCGCAGCCTGAGCGATACAGAGACCCAGAAGTTTTTAATGCTTTTCTGTAGGATAGGGTACTTTCCCGCCAAGCTAAACGAAATACCTCTAATTTAGTTTTCCTCCAGCTGCGCTCCATTTTCCGGGCTGCTCTCTTTAGGGCACGAGTGTGCTCATTATACCACGGTGTTGGACTCTTATCCTTAATCTTCCTTAAGCGTAAAGGAGCAACCGCATCTTAAGTGCTAGAAAAGAGAGAGTCCATAGTTTCAGTTACATCATCAAGTTGTTCTGAGCTATTGGATATGCTGAGGAACTGAGATAAGTCAGGAAGATTATTTATAAAGCAGTCTTTTGTGGTAGAGGTAATGGTTCTATCATATTTGTAACAAGGAGTTGGCTTTACAGCTTTAGCTATATGGAATATACAGGAGACTAGATAATGATCTGAGATATCATCGCTCTGCTGCAAAATTTCAATGCCACTGACATCAATTCCATGTGACAGTATTAAATCTAGAGTATGATTTCGACAATGAGTAGGTCCTGACACGTGTTGTTTAACACCAATAGAGTTTAGAATGTCTATAAATGCTGATCCCAACGAATCTCTTTCATTATCAACATGGATATTAAAATCACCAACGATTAGGACTTTATCTGCAGTCAGCACTAACTCCGATAGAAGATCAGAAATTTTTTAATAATGTCTGTATGGTGCCCTGGTGGC
>NW_026704757.1:0-7009 GCF_012432095.1 Onychostoma macrolepis
AGCTTGGTGGTGTCCTGTCTTGCCGCCTGCAGCCAAGAGAGCTGGAGGGCCGCAGACAGGCGTGAGTCGTGGCCGAGAGGTTAAGGCGATGGACTTGAAATCCATTGGGGTCTCCCACGCTGGCCCTTTGCTTTAGCTGCCTGTGCCGATAATTGTGTCTTCCAAGACCTTTTGCTTTTTATATATAATACACAGTATTATATAATACACAATATTACTGTAGCAACACGGACACACATACCGAGCGTTCACATGGAAAGTGGCGCAAAAACACAACACAAAAATGAGCGAAAGAGATGGCTGCAAATTGAGACAGGCTTTTTAAAGTAACTTTTCCAAAACACGGCACATTAAAAACACGAAGCCGGCGCCAGTCAAGCTGGTAGCGGCCAAAATAGTCTTGGCGCCTAATTGTAATTATTAGGGCAATCTGCAAGAAGTGCAAATAAACAATACTTTAAGTGTGAGTTTATCAGTGTGTCTTCAGTCGTGTACTGAGTCAGATAAAGACTGTCATATTTTTCTCAAGAAAAAATTCAAGCAGCTCTTAAGAACATGTTTGAGAACTTAGTAAGAATTTTTCAAGAACTGCACTTAAGAACATTCTTACGAACTTTGTGGAATTTATTTTAAGAAATTACTTAACTTATTTCTGAAGAAGATTTTAGTGAATCCGGCCCTGAGTCTGATGGTCAGCTCGCTAGGAAAGAGCGCTCATGAATTGAACTGAGTGAGTCGGATAAGAGAGTCCTAGGAAGCGTGCAGTGCTGTGGGAAGTCCACAGGATTAAGCGTAGCAGCCTGCTTTCTCCTAGTTGGGACTCCCAGGTTGCCGTGGTCGTGGCCGAGAGGTTAAGGCGATGGACTTGAAATCCATTGGGGTCTCCCACGCTGGCCCTTTGCTTTAGCTGCCTGTGCCGATAATTGTGTCTTCAAGACCTTTTGCTTTTTATATATAATACACAGTATTATATAATACACAATATTACTGTAGCAACACGGACACACATACCGAAGCGTTCACATGGAAAGTGAGCGCAAAACACAACACAAAAATGAGCGAAAGAGATGGCTGCAAATTGAGACAGGCTTTTTAAAGTAACTTTTCCAAAACACGGCACATTAAAAACACGAAGCCGGCGCCAGTCAAGCTGGTAGCGGCCAAAATAGTCTTGCGCCTAATTGTAATTATTAGGGTAATCTGCAAGAAGTGCAAATAAACAATACTTTAAGTGTGAGTTTATCAGTGTGTCTTCAGTCGTGTACTGAGTCAGATAAAGACTGTCATATTTTTCTCAAGAAAAAATTCAAGCAGCTCTTAAGAACATGTTTGAGAACTTAGTAAGAATTTTTCAAGAACTGCACTTAAGAACATTCTTACGAACTTTGTGGAATTTATTTTAAGAAATTACTTAACTTATTTCTGAAGAAGATTTTCGTGAATCCGGCCCCTGAGTCTGATGGTCAGCTCGCTAGGAAAAGCTCATGAATTGAACTGAGTGAGTCGGATAAGAGAGTCCTAGGAAGCGTGCAGTGCTGTGGGAAGTCCACAGGATTAAGCGTAGCAGCCTGCTTTCTCCTAGTTGGGACTCCCAGGTTGCCGTAGTCGTGGCCGAGTGGTTAAGGCGATGGACTAGAAATCCATTGGGGTCTCCCCGCGCAGGTTCGAATCCTGCCGACTACGCTGTTTGTCTGCGTGCCGAGGAGAAGCGTCTGTTCCTTTTTCGCTCCCTCTCTGCATCGGACAAACACGCGCTGGCCCTTTAGCAGCCGTGGGACAGTGGCGCGCCCTGATCGTATAGTGGTTAGTACTCTGCGTTGTGGCGCGGCAATCCGGTCACGGCAGCCTTTTGCCGTCGAGCCACGGGGACGTCGGGCTCCCTTTTCCCACCTCATCCTTCAGCTGGATTTTGTGTCTGACGCTCGGTGGCGTCCT
Organism: Onychostoma macrolepis; assembly: GCF_012432095.1. Taxonomy (NCBI): domain Eukaryota; kingdom Metazoa; phylum Chordata; class Actinopteri; order Cypriniformes; family Cyprinidae; genus Onychostoma; species Onychostoma macrolepis. The sequence continues at coordinate 1,936 of NW_026704757.1, forward strand.
GTGCTGCCCTCCTGCAGCCAAGAGAGCTGGAGCCCGCGCGCAGGCGTGGTTGTGGCCGAGAGGTTAAGGCGATGGACTCGAAATCCATTGGGGTCTCCAGCGCAGGTTCGAACCCTGCCGACTACGGTTAGCAATGGCCCTTTAGCCTTAGTTTTCTGTGCCGATAATTGTTCCTTCCAAGGCCTTTGCTCTCTCTGCTGTAATTTCTTGTAGGCTTCTCCTCGGCGGTTTGTGGGGGATATTGCTGTTGTATGAAACGTAACCGGGCTGTGCAACACAAGAGCCGGATAGCTCAAGTCGGTAGAGCATCAGACTTTTAATCTGAGGTCCAGGGTTCAGAAGTCCCTGTTGGCGAGCGGCTGTCATATTGTTGGCGGCCTCAGCTTGCTGTCACGCTGGTCCAGCTCTACCGTTGACTCACTACTAGAGCGGTGTTCGTTCCTCCTCGGGGGGACCCACAGCGCCTCGCGCTTTTTGTGCATCTCCCTCGCTTGGCACACCTGAGTCTGATGGTCAGCTCGTTAGGAAAAGCTCACGAAGTGAACTGAGTGAGTCAGGTAAGAGAGACCTAGGAAACTTGCAGTGCTGTGGGTCCAAAGGGTCGGTACTGAAAAACCCAGGTCCACAGGATGAGACGTGGCCACCTGCTTTCTCCTAGTTGGGACCGCTGTTTTGTCTGCTGCCGGGCTAGCTTGCAGTCTCGGCTGGGTGACTGAGCTGGCTAGGGTGCAAGTGCGTCAGGCGCCAGTGTTGCGAGAACAGGGCAGAGGACACGCGGGTCCCGTGAGTCGCGGCGTGATTAAGGCGATGGACTAGAAATCCGTTGGGGTCTCCCAGCGCGGTTGGAATCCTGCCGACTCGTTGTTCGCCTGCACGCGCCGAGAGAAGCGGCAGTGCCTATTTTTTTGCCGTCCACGCGCGGCTTGTGCGCTCCCTCTCTACAGCGGACAAACACGCCGCTGGACCCTTTTACAGCCGTGGGCCAGTGGCACGCCGTGATCGTATAGTGGTTAGTACTCTGCGTTGTGGCCGCAGCAACCCGGTTCGAATCCGGTCACGGCAGCCTTTGCGTCGAGCAACGGGGCGCGGGCTCCTTTAGCCACCTCATCCTTCAGATGGATTTTGTGTCTGAAGCTTGGTGGTGTCCTGTCTTGCCGCCTGCAGCCAAGAGAGCTGGAGGGCCGCAGACAGGCGTAGTGTCGTGCCGAGAGGTTAAGGCGATGGACTTGAAATCCATTGGGGTCTCCCACGCTGGCCCTTTGCTTTAGCTGCCTGTGCCGATAATTGTGTCTTCCAAGACCTTTTGCTTTTTATATATAATACACAGTATTATATAATACACAGTATTACTGTAGCAACACGGACACACATACGAGCGTTCACATGGAAAGTGGCGCAAAAACACAACACAAAAATGAGCGAAAGAGATGGCTGCAAATTGAGACAGGCTTTTAAAAGTAACTTTTCCAAAACACGGCACATTAAAAACACGAAGCCGGCGCCAGTCAAGCTGGTAGCGGCCAAAATAGTCTTGGCGCCTAATTGTAATTATTAGGGCAATCTGCAAGAAGTGCAAATAAACAATACTTTAAGTGTGAGTTTATCAGTGTGTCTTCAGTCGTGTACTGAGTCAGATAAAGACTGTCATATTTTTTCTCAAGAAAAAATTCAAAGCTCTTAAGAACATGTTTGAGAACTTAGTAAGAATTTTCAAGAACTGCACTTAAGAACATTCTTACGAACTTTGTGGAATTTATTTTAAGAAATTGCTTAACTTATTTCTGAAGAAGATTTTCGTGAATCCGGCCCTGAGTCTGATGGTCAGCTCGCTAGGAAAAGCTCATGAATTGAACTGAGTGAGTCGGATAAGAGTCTAGGAAGCGTGCAGTGCTGTGGGAAGTCCACAGGATTAAGCGTAACCTGCTTTCTCCTAGTTGGGACTCCCAGGTTGCCGTAGTCGTGGCCGAGTGGTTAGGCGATGGACTAGAAATCCATTGGGGTCTCCCAGCGCGGGTTGAATCCTGCCGACTCGCTGTTTGTCTGCGTGCCGAGGAGCGTCTGTTCCTTTTTCGCTCCCTCTCTGCATCGGACAAACACGCCGCTGGCCCTTTTAGCAACCGTGGGACAGTGGCGCCCTGATCGTATAGTGGTTAGTACTCTGCGTTGTGGCGCGCAGCAATCCGGGTCCGGCAGCCTTTTGCCGTCGAGCCACGGGGCGTCGGGCTCCCTTTTCCCACCTCATCCTTCAGCTGGATTTTGTGTCTGGCGCTCGGTGGCGTCCTGTGCTGCCCTCCTGCAGCCAAGAGGCTGGAGCCCCACGCAGGCGTGGTTGTGGCCGAGAGGTTAAGGCGATGGACTCGAAATCCATTGGGGTCTCCCAGCGCGAGTTCGAACCCTGCCGACTACGGTTAGCATTTGCCCTTTAGCCTTAGTTTTCTGTGCCGATAATTGTTCCTTCCAAGGCCTTTGCTCTCTCTGCTGTAATTTCTTGTAGGCTTCTCCTCGGCGGTTTGTGGGGGATATTGCTGTTGTATGAAACGTAACCGGGCTGTGCAACACAAGAGCCGGATAGCTCAGTCGGTAGAGCATCAGACTTTTAATCTGAGGGTCCAGGGTTCAAGTCCCTGTTCGGGCGAACGGCTGTCATATTGTTGGCGGCCTCAGCTTGCTGTCACGCTGGTCCAGCTCTACCGTTGACTCACTACTAGAGCGGTGTTCGTTCCTCCTCGGGGGGACCCACAGCGCCTCGCGCTTTTTGTGCATCTCCCTCGCTTGGCACACCTGAGTCTGATGGTCAGCTCGTTAGGAAAGAGCGCTCACGAAGTGAACTGAGTGAGTCAGGTAAGAGAGACCTAGGAAACTTGCAGTGCTGTGGGTCCAAAGGGTCGGTACTGAAAAACCCAGGTCCACAGGATGAGACGTGGCCACCTGCTTTCTCCTAGTTGGGACCGCTGTTTTGTCTGCTGCCGGGCTAGCTTGCAGTCTCGGCTGGGTGACTGAGCTGGCTAGGGTGCAAGTGCGTCAGGCGCCAGTGTTGCACGAGAACAGGGCAGAGGACACGCGGGTCCCCGTAGTCGCGGCCGCGTGATTAAGGCGATGGACTAGAAATCCGTTGGGGTCTCCCAGCGCAGGTTGGAATCCTGCCGACTACGTTGTTCGCCTGCGCCGAGGAGAAGCGGCAGTGCCTATTTTTGCACGTCCCAGCGGCATGCGCTCCCTCTCTGCAACGGACAAACACGCCGCTGGACCCTTTTACAGCCGTGGGCCAGTGGCACGCCGTGATCGTATAGTGGTTAGTACTCTGCGTTGTGGCCGCAGCAACCCGGTTGAATCCGGGTCACGGCAGCCTTTGCGTCGAGCAGCGGGGCGCCGGGCTCCTTTTAGCCACCTCATCCTTCAGATGGATTTTGTGTCTGAAGCTTGGTGGTGTCCTGTCTTGCCCGCCTGCAGCCAAGAGAGCTGGAGGGCCGCAGACAGGCGTGGTCGTGGCCGAGAGGTTAAGGCGATGGACTTGAAATCCATTGGGGTCTCCCACGCTGGCCCTTTGCTTTAGCTGCCTGTGCCGATAATTGTGTCTTCCAAGACCTTTTGCTTTTTATATATAATACACAGTATTATATAATACACAGTATTACTGTAGCAACACGGACACACATACCGAGCGTTCACATGGAAAGTGAGCGCAAAACACAACACAAAAATGAGCGAAAGAGATGGCTGCAAATTGAGACAGGCTTTTAAAAGTAACTTTTCAAAACACGGCACATTAAAACACGAAGCGGCGCCAGTCAAGCTGGTAGCGGCCAAAATAGTCTTAGCGCCTAATTGTAATTATTAGGGTAATCTGCAAGAAGTGCAAATAAACAATACTTTAAGTGTGAGTTTATCAGTGTGTCTTCAGTCGTGTACTGAGTCAGATAAAGACTGTCATATTTTTTCTCAAGAAAAAAATTCAAGCAGCTCTTAAGAACATGTTTGAGAACTTAGTAAGAATTTTCAAGAACTGCACTTAAGAACATTCTTACGAACTTTGTGGAATTTATTTTAAGAAATTACTTAACTTATTTCTGAAGAAGATTTTCGTGAATCCGGCCCTGAGTCTGATGGTCAGCTCGCTGGGAAGAGCTCATGAATTGAACTGAGTGAGTCGGATAAGAGAGTCCTAGGAAGCGTCAGTGTTTGACGTCAATGTGACAGTGCCTTGAGCGTTGGCTTGACGTTGGATTTTGGTTAGTTAATGCCACAACCTAAAACTAACAAAAGATCAATGCGTCTAATGATGTTAGAGTTGACGTTGTGTGGGCGTTACCATTATGACATCTACGAGGCGTTGGATTTTGGTTGCCATACCAGACCACAAAATGTCAGTGTTTGACATCAATGTGACATTGGCTTGTTGGCTTGGCGTTGGATTTTGGTTAGTTAATGCCACAACCTAAAACTAACAAAAGATCAATGTCTAATGATGTTAGAGTTTGGACGTTGTGTGGGCGTTACCAATATGACATCTACAAGGCGTTGGGTTTTGGTCGCCATACCTGACGACTAAATGTCAGTATTTGACATCAATGTGACGTTGGCTTAAGAGCGTTGGCTTGACGTTGGATTTTGGTTAGTTAATGCCACAACCTAAAACTAACAAAAGATCAACGTCTAATGATGTTAGAGTTGACGTTGTGTGGGCGTTACCAATATGACATCTAGAGCGTTGGGTTTTGGTTGCCATACCTGACCACTAAAAATGTCAGTATTTGACATCAATGTGACGTTGGCTTAAGGCGTTGGCTTGCGTTGGATTTTGGTTAGTTAATGCCACAACCTAAAACTAACAAAAGATCAATGTCTAATGATGTTAGAGTTTGACGTTGTGTGGAGCGTTACCATTATGACATCTACGAGGCGTTGGGTTTTGGTTGCCATACCTGACCACTAAAAATGTCAGTATTTGACATCAATGTGACGTTGGCTTAAGACGTTGGCTTGACGTTGGATTTTGGTTAGTTAATGCCACAACCTAAAACTAACAAAAGATCAATGTCTAATGATGTTAGAGTTGGACGTTGTGTGTGGGCGT
>NW_026704758.1:0-7009 GCF_012432095.1 Onychostoma macrolepis
ATCAAACACCAGATGTGCGCAAGTGAGCTGCTCTGAAACCCCTCCTTCTGGGCGGATCTGCTGTGTTTAGACCCTCCCGCTTCCTCTCAGATTTCCTCCCATTTTCTCCCCTTCTCCAGGCCCCACCCGACCATCTGCCACAAGGCCGACATTTCCTGCACTCCAGCTGCCAGCCCGGAGTTTATTCTCTTCCTGCTTTTCTGAGGCTAACAGGATGAAAGGATCCCATTCATCCATCGCCCCTTCCTTTATTTCATCTCCCGGGAAACAAGCAAGTTTGAGGCAAAGAGAATGCCGCATAAACACGCATGCTGTTCTCGCGCCAAGCGTCTACACGCGGGAAAGGCATTGTTTGAGTTTTAAAGTTTAAAGAGACACAATACAAACACTTTTGACCCATGGAAAACAAGAGGTTTTTCAAAACCACACATTTACATCACAGAGCAACATGACAAATGACATTATCTATCTATCTATCTATCTATCTATCTATCTATCTATCTATCTATCTATCTATCTATCATCTTTTTTTGTATTTAATAAATACTAGAGAAAGCTTGGTTAATACTGGATGGATCAGGTTTTCTTCACATTATGTTGAAATTCTAGGTCAGTCCCACCCCCCTCACTTTTGGCATCCAGAGTAAGTCCACTGCTCAAGACCTTTTAAGGAAAGAAAAGAGTCAGATAGCAGAGAGAAAGTTGAGAACAGACAGAACTAACAATAATGTTACACTTTAACTCCGTGTGGGGGAAGAGTGGTTAAATACAAAAGCAAATGTGGCACTTGTACGATAACATCCATGTTATCTGCTGAATGTGTCCTTGAGAAAGGCAAAAGTGAAAAACTGTCCAGTGAGCCCAGCTTTAGTACGCATATTACACTGCTTTACACAGGTTTTATTTGTTTTTGTTTTTTGTTTTGCGTTTTGAGCATGCTTGTGATTACTATAGAGTCTGCTGATGTCTGGAATGATCATGAGGCTGTAGTTTGTGCCCTTGAGTCTCGGAAAATTAAATTAGTTTTGAATTCTTCTTCTGTTTATCTTGCGCCTCACTTCTTTAGTGGTCAATAGGGGCGCTATTGAACTATGGATGAGGGCTGTGTGTGCATCTCCCAGGAAAGTTTCAGCCACTTTGCAGATGTTTTGTAACTTTAATAGTCATCATGCATGTTAACAAAATACCACAGTACTTGTATCAAGAGATTTTATTCTAAATCAAAGCCAAACGTTTACTTATTATCCTTCTCCCTCCCCTCTGTGTCATGCTTAGTCACTGCCTTACAGGCACACTGACACAGATTTGGCTTGGAAGAATGGACTTTTAAGGGGGCTCTAAAGGGACAGACACACTGACTACCAATACACTTTGTACAGCAGTTGTGGATTAGTAAATTCAGCCATCTGTCTCTTTCTCTCTCTCTTCCAAGTGTTTTTGTGTAAGAAACAAAGAAGAGTCCACTGTGAAGAGTCATGTATCTTTAAAAACACTTATTTCCAAGCATAGCAAATTCAGTCCTCTTTGATATAGAAATTAATAATAAAAATTAAATAAAAGTGAGTGCACATACACACATGGGTAAATGAGAAAAAAAAAAAAAGACTATGACCTCATTCTGTCCAAAGACCGATTGCAGAGCGATCACAGAGCACAGATAATCTTAGACAACATTTCTTAAGCCTTACATTTTATTTTTAAAAATAATTGCTCATGTTCCTTACAGGAAATGCATTCCAGTGGTCCCATTCATTTTGTGTGTGTGTGTGTGTGTGAGAGAGAGAGAGAGAGAGAGAGGGGTGGGGTTCCCTCAGTGAGAATACCACTGGATGCAGCTGCTAGCTTGACCCCTATAGTGTTAGGTTATTCCTGGAACAGCTGTCAGTTTGTGTCTGGGAGAGTGTGGGTGAATGGAAACGACTGGAACAGAATTAGAAGTACTGGTCTTATGTGCTCTTATGCAAAGTAGCTTTTTGCTGTTGGTAAACAAGCCATGTGTAGGCCTTGTCACGTGTCTTAAAGGGATAGTTTGACTAAAAAAAATAAATACAAATTCTGTCAACTTTTACTCCCATTCCATGCACTCCTGTGTGACTTTGTTTCTACTGTGGAATATGAAGAATGTATTTTGGGAAATGACTCCATGTTTTGTTCCCCATAAAATGTTTGGTTCCCAACATATTTTATAAAATCATATTTTGTGCATCTTAATTTTTGTGTAAACTGTGCGTTTAAACAGTTTACGAAATATCTATGTGGCTAATACACACTGAAAAAAAAAAAATTGTATGGCTTTTACTTTGAAACAATTTTCATTCAGAAATTGCTAGCAAATGTCATAAGTAAAAATGTAACATGGCATTTTTAAGTAAAAAGACTGAAATACTTTTTTTCTTGTCAAATGTAATTCTGTAATCCTTTATTTATTACTTAGAAAAACAATTGTCTACAGTACTTACATCAGGCTTTGTGAGTTGGACTAAACAAAACCAGAATGCTCTCTTATTACCTTTTTGGCCCCATGTAAATCATCCTCTGAATGTCATCCATCAGTCTTCATATAGACCTAAGTGTTTGCATTCTGGGTCACATATTTTTACAAATTTGCAAATAAAGACAGCATTACATTCACAATGTGTGTATGCCCAGCTGTGTTAGCTCTGTTAGGTTTATATGTACCTGTGTGTGCAAAACATTTTACTCTGCTAAATTGTGGCCTTTTATATAACTAATAACATTATAGCTTGGAATGAGTAGTTTTGAAAATGGGATTTGAATGTCCATCACAATCTCCTCTTTCATTCCTTTGCAGTTTTATTGTGAGGACAGTTGGGGGCACTCCAGTATCACATTACGTTTATTTGTGGTTTTTACAGGTGTGTGTTTGTGTAGTTGTGTGTCTTCTGTTTGTCTCTGTTTGTCATTAAAGACCTTGGAAAAGAGCCCTGCTGTTTTCTGGAGTCTGTAAACCCTCTTATCAGTGTAGGCCACTGCTGTGATCCATTTGTGGGATGTGGGAGCAAGATTATACAAGCATACTGGGATGGATGGAAGTGTTTGGGAATGAGGTGAAGGCTTCTTGTTCAGTTTATCTGCTTAGGAAAGAGAACTCATATCTCTCAAAGCTTCTTAAAGCAAGTTACAATTCAAACTGGTAAAGGCTGATTGTGTGTGAGAGGAGAGAGCAAGAAGGGAGGAAAAGCATGAAAGCATCTAATCCACTTATTCTGCTGGAGTTGTGGGACTACACTGGCAATCTGGGACTCTGTAAGAGCTTTGTCTGAATGTGTGAAGAACAGAGGGTCTCCTGTTTCTATGCCTAGAACAGCAGTGCGGAGACACTGCAGTGTCCTTTATGTACCACATGCCCTTTTTCTCTCACTCTGCATCCATCTTCGTTTCCCGCACATAAAAGTTGTTTGTACACACAAACCATTCAATGTAAAAATGCCGTTCAACAGATTTACATACCTAGTGTCGTAAAACAATATAATGGTAGACTTATTATTATTATTATTTTAAACCAACTGTATGTATGTATGTATGTATGTATGCAACTATTTATTTATTTGTCTTTTAGTTTTGGTTTTAGTTAACATTTAGTTTAGTTATTTCAATTTTTTTAGTTAACTGTAATAACCCTGTTCCTGATTGTGCTTTATTTATAATTTATAACAGTTTTGTATACAAGCAACACTTGGCTAATCAGTACATGACTTTATGGCTTATAGTACAATGACACAGTGATAGTAGCCCTGCTGCCGCTGCAGTCCTCATTTTCCCACAGCTTTGCGTTCTAAAAGCCCCGTGAGTGTTTTTCTGTGTGTGCCTGAGCACATCTGGTTCTAATCAAGCTGTCATACCCCACATTCCTGTGTGAGAGTTATGCCTTATAGTCTCCCACACTTTCATAAACAAAAATGCAGGCAACCTTATTTTGTATGATGAATTCAAGTTGCACATAATTTAACCTGAATCATTTTACCTTTAACGTTTTCCATTGGTTCAGGGTGTTTTGTAATACATGGTAACAGGAGGAAATCCTGGGGTGGACTTTTTCCCGGTTGATGAGTCAGAGTTTTTCCTTCATTTTCTTGTTTGCTGGCCATTGGAGAAAACAGAAATGAGAATGGAATGCTAGTGACTAAACTACCTTTAAGGTTATAGACCATTAATGTGTAGTTTACTATCCTGACCAGTAGAGGTTAGTGTTGTTTTGTGAAGAGCAGAAATGAGAGATTATTTTAGTGTGGTTGTGTGTGTGTGCACACTTGTGTGTTAGTAGGTCAGCTGCAGTATTGTAGTGTGTCCTGTAGAAGTCAGTGTTGCTGGGATAGTTGCACTAGGAGCTGTGTGACTGTAAAGAAGATTTTCACGATTTTAGCCAGATGGTGCTGGTGCCCTTGCTTTGCGAAAAAAATTAAACAACCCCAAAAAAAAACCCTGGAATCAGTCACTTTTGAAGTATCTAACCTCTCCAGACAGCAGATATTACTTTTCCTGGTCGTTCAAAGTTATAAGTACACATGAGCAGTTTTGCAATAGGCTTTCCTTTAGGCTATATTTCTTGACTCAAGTAAATAATTCTAAAGTTAGTAATTGTATTTCAAAATGGCAATAGTAAATATAACTACTTACATTTATAGTATTAGGAGCCGGTTTTGTTTTATTTATTTAATTATTTCATTCATGCATTTAGCAGACTTTGTATTATTGAACTATATATGTGTGTTTTGGAATGTTTTGTTTTAGCAGGTGAATTTCACAAAATATCCCTGAAAAAAAAAAGGTGTAAAATGCATTGAAGCATATCTGTTTGTGCTTCATAAGGAGCCTGATTCTCAAATCTTAAGAGTAGCATGCCCACTAGATGGGGTATAGGACCTATACTGCTGTAGGAAAGTGCTGATGTCATGTGGAAGAGACCATCAGAGAGATGCAGTAGGGGATATTCGCATGAAACTGTGTCAGTAGGGGAATAATGTCAGTGTAGGACAGCAAGCTGTAAGAGAGGGAGAGAGGTGGTACTTGTTTCATTTTGATTGCGATTTGCAAAGCAGGGCAAAATGTTGTTTATTTGACCTCTTTCCAGGTTATGAGGCCATCTATTGCTGTTTAAGCTTTTTGATCATGTCAGGGGATATGAATGGAGCATAGGTCCATAATAATTTTATGCATGTCTGCATAAAAGCTTTTTAATGGCGATTATTTTAGTAAGGCTGTCTTTTCTAATTCGTTTAGAGGATTCGAGGAAGATAATGTTTTGATGGCTGATATGCTGGACAAGCATTTGTATGTATGATCAAAAACAAGATGAAAGCCTCATTGTGGGATTTATTGCGGTCTGTTGTACTGAAACGTTCATAATCATGTGACTGTGCTTCTAGGGATTGACTTTTTATTTTTTTTTTTTTTTTTAGCTGATCAACCTGAGCCTCCATATATATTGAGGCTCTATATATGTAGAATAGCACGGATTAAGGTGATCAGGTAAAATATTTGAATTTTTGGTAACATAACACTTTAGATTAGAGAACACTATTTGCTAATTACTAGATGCTTATCAGCATTACTAGAAAATTGGTTATTAATTAGTACTTGTAAAGCACATATTAATGCCTTATTCTACATTCCCGTAAGCCTGCCCCATACCTAAACTACTGCAAATAGCTACCCTACTATCAATAAATAAGCAGCAAATTATTACTTTATTGAGAGGAATCGTTTAGTTAATAGTGAATATGTGTTTCTTAATTTAAAGTGTTATTGAATTTTTATCAAATTGAAGTATCATACATAAATGTCTTTTTTTAATGTATCTTTGTTTAATTTATCTTGTTTTGTTTGTTTGTAAAATAATAATAATAATATTGTTAACTGTTTGTATACAGTTAATTAAATTATTAATGTTATTAAGACTATTCCACATTTTGTTACTTTTGAGTTTGCCATGAATATAGACTTTGCTGATATGAAGTAAAATTTTGAATAAGTAAATAATTAAATAAAGGTCATCTGGTAAAGAGGTTAGGGATGTGCCATCTGTTTTCATTACAGTATTAGAGTAGTTTTCATCCTTATCTTGCCTCCTTTCGGTCACATGATCACTAATCACCATGTTTGTGTTTGTGGTCTCCTTCTCTTCAGATTTTTCCTCTGATGAGTCAGATCTTTTTTTGCTAAAATCCAAGAAAAATATTCCACATATTGAGGGATCTTACAATCTTTGGAAGAGTTATTTTGTCCAAAATGGATAGTTTGTCCAGACTCATCTACCCAGCCTTCTCCTTACCCATTTCAACACGGATGATTAAAGCAATAAATAAGATGAATTTAAAATTTATTTGGAGGAATAAATGTCAGTACATAAGAAAGGATGACATGATTAAAAAGTATGAAGAAGGAGGGGTAAATGCGATTGATTTTGACATTATGAATGGTGTACTGAAATTAAAATGGTTAAAATTATTCGTTTGTAATAACCACTCTTTTTGGTTTATTGTGCCCAGTGCAATTTTTAAAAAAACTAGGTGGAATTAATTTCCTTCTCGTTGTGATTTTGAATGGAACACATTACCAGTGAAACTTTCTGACTTCCATCAGCAAGTGCTGCTTTATTGGAAATTATTGTTCAAGCATAACTTTACGCCTCATAACACTCCAGTTTGGAATAATAGATACATAACGTTTGGCAGAAAGTCTGTTTTTTTTTTTTTTTGAGGATTGGAAATCCAAAGGGATTTGGGCCATTGCCCATTTTTTGGATGATAATGGAAATTTGTTACTATATAGAGAGTTTTGTGAGAAATTCCAACTGCAGTGTTCTGTTAATATCTACAATAGAATGATTAGAGCCATTCCAGTTCCTTTGAGATTAATGGTTAGAGAAGATATTGTGAACTCCCAAGTTTCCCCAGAATTGAGGCAGCTTTCCTTACAAGGTTATGATTTTGTGGAAAAACAATGTTCTAATAAAGTTATTAGAAATTTTATTTCACAGACTTATTAT
>NW_026704759.1:0-7009 GCF_012432095.1 Onychostoma macrolepis
ATGTGGATCCATCCACGACCCCTGGATCTTGTGTTGTGCAGCGAGCCCTACTTGAAGTTAGTTGCCATTTTGGAAGCAGTAGATTGGATTGTAGAAAGCGGTGCCAACAGTTTTTAATATGTAGTGATCAGAGCTGGGTAGTAACTGATTACATGTAATCTGGATTACGTAATCAGATTCGAAAAATTAAGTACTTGTAATCAGAGTTACATTTTGTTTCAGCAAATGTGGCCCAGGTATATTAAAACGTATCTGGGCCAGTTTTGGCAAAGATGTGGCACAGTGAGCCCTGGCTAATATGGCTGTGAGCCTAAAGTGGCCCTTAAATGATGCCACAAATGTGGACCAGTTACCCTAAAAACATATTTGGGCCAGTTTTGGGAAAGATATGGCACAGGGAGCACTGGCTAATGTGGCTGAGAGTCTAAAGTGGCCGCATATGATGGCACAAATCTGGCCCAGTTATCCTAAACAGTATCTGGGCCAGTTTTGGCAAAGATATGGCATGGTAAGCACTGGCTAATGTGGCTGTGAGCTTAAAGTGGCCGCTTATGATGCCACAAATGTGGCCCAGTTATCCTAAAACATATTTGGGAGTTTACATACCCACCCAGACAGCAACCAATGTTGACTATGTTGCTGTCTAGGCAGCAAATTATTTTTTAAACATGCTTTTAATGGCAGTTTTTATATGTGTACTGTGCAGCATAAAACAGAAGTGCACTATAATGATAGTTCTTACGGTCAAGGTTTCTGTTCATTTGAACTTTGTTTTCCTTTTACGCGTTTCCTTGTTGTGTTGATTGTATTATTGTATTTTATTTTTTATATTAATGATCTCCCTCAAGTATGTCTAGGTGTTAACGTTCTAATGTATGCAGATGATACTGTACTTTTTGTCCATGCAAGAACTAAAGAACTTGTTGCAAGCAAATTGACATCTGCATTAGTGGAAGTTTTTGATTGGTTAAACATGTCTTGTCTGTCTCTTAATGTAAGCAAGACAGTTTGCATGTATTTCACTGCACGAAAACATAATTCGGTGAATCCAGACATTGTATTTAATGGTGAAGCAATTAAATGTGTGACACATGTCAAATATTTAGGAATAATAATTGATCAGCACCTATCTTTTAAAAAACAAGTAAGAAGGATTATAAATAATGTTAAATTTAATCTAAATAATTTTAAACACATCAGGCATCAATTGTCTCAATCAGCTGCACTACTTTTTGTACATACTTTGATTCTCCCTCATTTGTCATATTGTATAACAACATGGTCACAGGCAGGTGCGACTACACTTAAGCCTGTGTACTCTCTTTATAAACAAATTTTGAAAGTGCTAGACAAAAAAACAAGGGACCATCATTATTGTACTATTTTGAAAAAGTTGTATTTTTTTAATTTTGATAATTTTGTATTTTATAGTGATGTATGCCTGATGTACAAAATTATTCATAATCTTGCTCCCCCTCCTCTTAGGGGATGCCTGGTCCATAACGGCAGTGCCGGTAGGACAAGAGCATCTGCTAGGGGAGATTTAGTACCGCAGTATAGAAAAACAGTCTTTGGTCAAACAGCGTTTTCGGTTAGAGTAGTGAGGTTATGGAATTCCTTACCTACAAACATCCGAAGTATTGACAGTTTCACAGTTTTTAAAACTAATCTTAAGCATTGGCTACTATCTGAACAAATCTGTAACCATTAATGACTGTGTTGTAAGTTCTGTGTTTTTTCATATACTGTTTTTATTTATTTTATATTTTGGATATATGTATTGTGATGTTTATGTGGTGTATATGTAATATTGTATGTTATTTTATTTGTTTACCTGCCCAGGGACAGCAGATGTAAATTAGCTATTAGCTAACTCTGGTTCAATTACTTCTAATTGTTCATTGTCCCTGTAAAAATAAACAATAAAATAAATAAATTATTCTGTTCAGGTGTGCCTAGTTAATTATCCTTGTTTGGTCTGAGCACTTAAGTTATGATTGAACATCTGACACATTTTCTCCAGGTTTTGGGTCGAGGGTGAGCCAAATAACCTTGGTGGATATGAGGACTGTATTGTTCTGAATGCTGCAGGCCCTATCCTGAGCAACTGGAATGATCTGTCATGCAATTACACAAGAAACGGGATTTGTGAGAAATACTGAGAAATACATAGGCTTGTCATGTTTTTACTTGTATTATCGTATGGAGTCATTCTTATTGTGATATGAGAATGTATAATTTCCGATTGAGTTTACTGTCTGTTTTAGTTTATTTCATCATATTAACGGCTGGGTACTATGGCACAACAAACCTCTTATGTGTTGCTCCATTATAGCAGCATGTTAATATATGTCCTTATTTCAGCTGAGTCTCATTTGTTGGTCTGAAGTGTTGAGGTTGCAATTATTCGTCCGATTATGCTGATATTAAGTGTCTGTGCAACTGCTTTTGATTTACATTGCTTTCTTTTTTAATAAAACTGTTGATTGACGGTATTAGCACAGCATTTTTGTTTTCATTTCATATTCTTGTGCATCTGCTTCACTGTATTTGACACCTGACTATGGAGAGATTTCCTCCAGAACTGTGCAAAGGTATAAGGTGGATATTAGTAAAATAACATCTGACTATTTAAGTGAATATGCTGTAAAGTTAGTGAGGAGGCGTCGCTGCAGAACACAAGATCCAGGGGTCGTGGTTGGATCCAGATCCAACCCCTCCCACCCATATACTTAAATCTACCCATCTCCACCCCTGATCCTTAAACCCACCCATCTCCACCCTAAACCTACCAATCTCCACCCCTAGATGTGGATCCATCCACGACCCCTGGATCTTGTGTTGTGCAGCGAGCCCTACTTGAAGTTAGTTGCCATTTTGGAAGCAGTAGATTGGATTGTAGAAAGCGGTGCCAACAGTTTTTAATATGTAGTGATCAGAGCTGGGTAGTAACTGATTACATGTAATCTGGATTACGTAATCAGATTCGAAAAATTAAGTACTTGTAATCAGAGTTACATTTTTGTTTCAGCAAATGTGGCCCAGGTATATTAAAACGTATCTGGGCCAGTTTTGGCAAAGATGTGGCACAGTGAGCCCTGGCTAATATGGCTGTGAGCCTAAAGTGGCCCTTAAATGATGCCACAAATGTGGACCAGTTACCCTAAAAACATATTTGGGCCAGTTTTGGGAAAGATATGGCACAGGGAGCACTGGCTAATGTGGCTGAGAGTCTAAAGTGGCCCGCATATGATGGCACAAATCTGGCCCAGTTATCCTAAACAGTATCTGGGCCAGTTTTGGCAAAGATATGGCATGGTAAGCACTGGCTAATGTGGCTGTGAGCTTAAAGTGGCCCGCTTATGATGCCACAAATGTGGCCCAGTTATCCTAAAACATATTTGGGAGTTTACATACCCACCCAGACAGCAACCAATGTTGACTATGTTGCTGTCTAGGCAGCAAATTATTTTTTTAAACATGCTTTTAATGGCAGTTTTTTATATGTGTACTGTGCAGCATAAAAACAGAAGTGCACTATAATGATAGTTCTTACGGTCAAGGTTTCTGTTCATTTGAACTTTGTTTTCCTTTACGCCGTTTCCTTGTTGTGTTGATTGTATTATTGTATTTTATTTTTATATTAATGATCTCCCTCAAGTATGTCTAGGTGTTAACGTTCTAATGTATGCAGATGATACTGTACTTTTTGTCCATGCAAGAACTAAAGAACTTGTTGCAAGCAAATTGACATCTGCATTAGTGGAAGTTTTTGATTGGTTAAACATGTCTTGTCTGTCTCTTAATGTAAGCAAGACAGTTTGCATGTATTTCACTGCACGAAAACATAATTCGGTGAATCCAGACATTGTATTTAATGGTGAAGCAATTAAATGTGTGACACATGTCAAATATTTAGGAATAATAATTGATCAGCACCTATCTTTTAAAAACAAGTAAGAAGGATTATAAATAATGTTAAATTTAATCTAAATAATTTTAAACACATCAGGCATCAATTGTCTCAATCAGCTGCACTACTTTTTGTACATACTTTGATTCTCCCTCATTTGTCATATTGTATAACAACATGGTCACAGGCAGGTGCGACTACACTTAAGCCTGTGTACTCTCTTTATAAACAAATTTTGAAAGTGCTAGACAAAAAAACAAGGGACCATCATTATTGTACTATTTTGAAAAAGTTGTATTTTTTTAATTTTGATAATTTTGTATTTTATAGTGATGTATGCCTGATGTACAAAATTATTCATAATCTTGCTCCCCCTCCTCTTAGGGGATGCCTGGTCCATAACGGCAGTGCCGGTAGGACAAGAGCATCTGCTAGGGAGATTTAGTACCGCAGTATAGAAAAACAGTCTTTGGTCAAACAGCGTTTTCGGTTAGAGTAGTGAGGTTATGGAATTCCTTACCTACAAACATCCGAAGTATTGACAGTTTCACAGTTTTTAAAACTAATCTTAAGCATTGGCTACTATCTGAACAAATCTGTAACCATTAATGACTGTGTTGTAAGTTCTGTGTTTTTTCATATACTGTTTTTATTTATTTTATATTTTGGATATATGTATTGTGATGTTTATGTGGTGTATATGTAATATTGTATGTTATTTTATTTGTTTACCTGCCCAGGGACAGCAGATGTAAATTAGCTATTAGCTAACTCTGGTTCAATTACTTCTAATTGTTCATTGTCCCTGTAAAAATAAACAATAAAATAAATAAATTATTCTGTTCAGGTGTGCCTAGTTAATTATCCTTGTTTGGTCTGAGCACTTAAGTTATGATTGAACATCTGACACATTTTCTCCAGGTTTTGGGTCGAGGGTGAGCCAAATAACCTTGGTGGATATGAGGACTGTATTGTTCTGAATGCTGCAGGCCCTATCCTGAGCAACTGGAATGATCTGTCATGCAATTACACAAGAAACGGATTTGTGAGAAATACTGAGAAATACATAGGCTTGTCATGTTTTTACTTGTATTATCGTATGGAGTCATTCTTATTGTGATATGAGAATGTATAATTTCCGATTGAGTTTACTGTCTGTTTTAGTTTATTTCATCATATTAACGGCTGGGTACTATGGCACAACAAACCTCTTATGTGTTGCTCCATTATAGCAGCATGTTAATATATGTCCTTATTTCAGCTGAGTCTCATTTGTTGGTCTGAAGTGTTGAGGTTGCAATTATTCGTCCGATTATGCTGATATTAAGTGTCTGTGCAACTGCTTTTGATTTACATTGCTTTCTTTTTTAATAAAACTGTTGATTGACGGTATTAGCACAGCATTTTTGTTTTCATTTCATATTCTTGTGCATCTGCTTCACTGTATTTGACACCTGACTATGGAGAGATTTCCTCCAGAACTGTGCAAAGGTATAAGGTGGATATTAGTAAAATAACATCTGACTATTTAAGTGAATATGCTGTAAAGTTAGTGAGGAGCGTCTCGCTGCAGAACACAAGATCCAGGGGTCGTGGTTGGATCCAGATCCAACCCCACCCACCACATATACTTAAATCTACCCATCTCCACCCCCTGATCCTTAAACCCACCCATCTCCACCCCTAAACCTACCAATCTCCACCCCCTAGATGTGGATCCATCCACGACCCCTGGATCTTGTGTTGTGCAGCGAGCCCTACTTGAAGTTAGTTGCCATTTTGGAAGCAGTAGATTGGATTGTAGAAAGCGGTGCCAACAGTTTTTAATATGTAGTGATCAGAGCTGGGTAGTAACTGATTACATGTAATCTGGATTACGTAATCAGATTCGAAAAATTAAGTACTTGTAATCAGAGTTACATTTTTGTTTCAGCAAATGTGGCCCAGGTATATTAAAACGTATCTGGGCCAGTTTTGGCAAAGATGTGGCACAGTGAGCCCTGGCTAATATGGCTGTGAGCCTAAAGTGGCCCTTAAATGATGCCACAAATGTGGACCAGTTACCCTAAAAACATATTTGGGCCAGTTTTGGGAAAGATATGGCACAGGAGCACTGGCTAATGTGGCTGAGAGTCTAAAGTGGCCCGCATATGATAACATAAATGATACACATTAATCAAGGTCAACTACATACATAGAAAACATTAAGCAAGCATCCTTGTCTCTGTCTGAAAGGTACTGTTCTGCTATTGGCCCAATTCAAATGTTGGGACCAAGGTCATAAAATGTGCCATTCAGACAAACATCTCTGGACAAAATATGTCAGAGTATATTCTGACACAGGTAAAGTATAATACCAGGATCTCATCAACTACTAGCAACCATTCCTAAAATATCAATTATTTATATAAGATTTGTATATAAAATTTGTGATATTTTGAGAACAGACAGTTACAACTTAGCAAGGTATCGGGCCCAAAAGCAGTTGAAACTTCCCATGTTGAAGACTCAGATGGAAATAGTTCACAATTATACCACCAAGAAGATTTAGAGGTATAAAATCTGTGCTGACACTGTAAATAAGACAAAGTTTTCACACTGAGAGACAATTGCAGTTGTAACTTTTGTTTCTTGCAGAAGAAGAACTTCAGCCCACCAAACCTAGAAAGACACCACAGACAAATCGATGTAAGTATACATGCAAAACAAATGAATTTGGAATGATCAAGAAAAGCCAAAATGCATACAGTATATGTATATGTTGTCTATATCTTCTTTAAATGCTAATTTTGAGGACAGTGAATCATCCCAAGGTGAAATCATTATTATGTTACTGTATTCTTTATTTAATGCAAGGTTAAACAGTGGGAATAAATTATTCAGAACAGTACCCTCTAGCATATTTTTCTAACTGACAAAATACTGTTTATTGCCTTGTTGCGTTTGGCCCTGAAGATGAGATTTCCAGTTTGAGAGCAAAGAAAATAAACAAACGGCCAAGATCAACAGCAATTGCATCTAAGTGTAAGTAGAAAGATAACAAAAAGTAATCAACTGTTGATGATAATCTGAAATGGAATCGTCTTTCTATGTTGT
>NW_026704760.1:0-7009 GCF_012432095.1 Onychostoma macrolepis
AGACCCTCGATAGCAACAAACACTGTTCAGTCCCAGAAACATTGGGAGAAATAGGCAGAGTGGGGCCCAAGGCGAAATCGGGGCCTGACCAACTCAAAGAAAGGGCACAAAGCCGCAGCGCGTAACCCCTACCGTACAGGATTTTAGAAAGAATGCAAAACACTTGATTTGCGATCTTATCACAACGTGGATTTCAGAAAGTGCACAGAGACTAGCGTGCGCACTTACCATAATATGGATTTGTAAACACCATTCTAGGGGGTCACAGCGGCTGTTACTAGACAACTCCAGAGACCCTAAGTGACCGTGGCACTCGAAAGAGCAGTACTCTTTTCATTTTATAATAGAGGACACATAGATGGGAACGGCGCTTCTCATAGAACAAACTGTCATATGAGGGGTCCGTAACTACCATCACAGTCACAGCCAGGTTGCTAGAAGCTGAAGCTGAAGGTGACATAGTACCCCGATCTCAGCTGAGAGGGGGAGAAGATTCTCGATCTCTTTCGTGCTACAGTCATCCCACAAAGCGAGCAACTTAACAGGGAGGCAGAGAGAGGCCTAACAACCTGAGGCTGCTGAATGACAGAGCTCTGGGGAGCGGAAAGCTCAACTCTCAGAATGAGAGGGAACTCAGATGCTCAGAAGGGAGCGAAATGCTCATAGGTGACCCTCTATGGTGAGGGGGGCAATGCTAGCTCGACCACTCAACTCAGACGCTCAGAAGGGAGCGAAATGCTCATAGGTGACCCTCTATGGTGAGGGGGCAATGCTAGCTCGACCACTCAACTCAGGCGCTCAGAAGGGGCGGCATGCTCATAGGTGACCCTCTATGGTGAGGGGAGCAATGCTAGCTCGACCAACAAGGAGAGCAACCTAACCGGGAGGCATAGAGAGGCCTAACAACCTGAGGCTGCTGAATGACAGAGCTTCTGGGGAGCAGAGAACTGAACTCTCAGAGTGAGAGGGAACTCAGATGCTCCGGGTGCCTGGTCTGAAGGCAATGCTCAAGCCATCCCACAGTGTGAGGAGAGTACTGCCAGGCTCAGCCCACTTGGATGACACATCAGAGAGACAGCAAACAGCCGGCTGTCTAATGATGGTGTCATGGAACTCAAACAGTAAAGAGAATGGTACTGGCCCAGGGGCAGGTTCCTTCTGCTTACACCCTCTATCAGCAGGTGGTCCCACACCAGCTAGCCTGAAAAACCCCGGTAAGCCCTCCAAGGAGGCTGCCACAAGAGTAGGCTATTTACTTACACCCTAGCAGGGGAGAAGCACACTCTAGGCAAGGGCTCAGGGAGATCGCTACTTAAAATCCCCAGGAAGGGGAGCAGTCCCTGAGCTAGCACATAGATATCCTCAGATAGCCATGCACCTAGGAAGGCTACCAGAGAGGGACGAACTGAGACTATCCAGACCACAAAGAGTGGACTGTTTGCGTTAAAAGAGTAAAACCGCTCAGTACCTCAATAAGAGGAGCTTCACTCAGAGAATTTCTGGAATTGCAGTGCTGGAGACCTGATGACCAATGAGGGTCCCACAGAAACCTATGACTGGGCCACACGATCCAGGGGTATGAGGCCAGAAACAGGGCTCTCATCCTAGCCTGGATCTAATATCGGTCATCACAGTCGAAGGCTAGAGGTGGTCGTCTGAGGACCCACCCTAACAAGGTGAAAAACACAAAACTACAGGTCCCAGAAATACTATAAAGAATGGCTACACAATACCAGTAAACCGTTAGAACTGGATCATACTCACCCATCCATGGTTCCTGCACATGAGATCAGTCCCGGAGGCTAAGTCCGAAGAGTCGGGTCCAGACCATCAGTAAGGTAGATTCTATGAAACATAGAACCTAACCAAAACATCATAAGTCCAATATAGAGACTGCAATGTCAAGCGCAGGTTTCTAGGTTACGGTGGTTGCAGGGGAATTAGAGAGGGGAAGATGAGGACAGATGACAGGCCCCCCGAGGGAAGGGAGTAGATGTTCAAGTCTTACTCTGGTCCGGACGAGAGCATTGAGAACGCCTCGTCTGGATCACCTCCCTCAGGTCTTGCCTACCTCTCTTTGACCCACGCCTCCCTCTAGCCCTACCCACAGGCGGGGGAGGGGCACGAGTTGCGACACTAGCCTTCTGTGCCCATCTCTGATCCCCAGACTGAGATGGGCCAGGACCCCTGCGTTGTTCGAGCTCAGACCTGGACCTTCATGGAATGAAGGTTTTGAAGGCCGCTGAGCGTGCCTTCGCCTCCCTAAACTTCTCGACCACCGTCTCGACGGAGGTACCGAAAAGCTCAGAAGGCGAGACTGGAGCATCGAGAAGAAAGCCCTTTCTTTCTTCCCAATATCTGCCAAGTTTACCCACAGATGTCTCTCCGTTACCACCATGGCCGCCATAGACATGCCCATAGCAGTGGCAGCCTGCTTAGTGGCACGGAGAGCCAAATCCGTGGTGCGGCGCAGCTCAGCTACTTCATCAGGTGACAAGCCCTGACCCTTATCCAGGTCTTTCAGCAGATCAGCCTGGTGCGCCTGAAGCACCGACATAGTGTGCAACAAAGCGGCAGCCTGACCTGCTGCTGCGTATGCCCTGCCATTTAAGCAAGATGTTTCCTGAAGGGGCTTAGATGGCAAGGAGGAGCCTTGAGAGAGGATGTCTCACCCACAGAGAGATAGCTGGCTAGCGTCTCTTCCACAGGGGCATCCTCATAGCCGTTTTCACGCATCCCTCAATGTTTGCATAACTAGTATGCTGAAACCTGTGAATGCGAGAGGAAACGGCTTTTTCCATTCCCTCTCAATCTCCGCATGGAGATCAGGAAGAAATGGAGGCTCACTCGAGCTGGGGGCTATGGCCAGAAAGATAACGCTCATTGAGATGACCCGTGGCGCCACCATCTTGGCCCGCTTCCACGGCAAGTCAAGCTTTGCCGTGGCGCGTTCCATAACCTCCAACAACTCGTCATCGCGGGGCAGGAGGATTGAGAGGGCTCAGTCTCAACTTCTTCGCCCTCAGACATCTTCTGCTCTTCCTGGGTATAACCCAGCAGAGCACTAGCCGCTGGATCAGATGATGTCAGAGATCACATCATCATCATCCAGCAACTCACCCTCGTTCGCGGCCGACGAGTGCGAGAAGGAAAGCCCTTCTCTAACTCATAAGCCAGATCTGCCTGCGAGCCCCACGAGCTTATTCCCTCCGTGCCTCGGCAACAGTGGGTCTTGAACCGCAGGAAGCAGACGGCTGTCCCTCCTTCCTCAAAAAGAGAGACAGGAGTGGCGCTTTCTCATAGAAAAAGCTCACAGTGCATGCAGATTGCCCCTCGAGTACATCGTGTGCGTGCTCCTCGCCCAAACAAAAGGCAAAAGATCGTGTGTGTCATCAGGTGTGAAATAACGAGGACACGGATCCACACATCTCTTAAACACCTTGCTAGTGCTCACCATGGCAAAGTAGAAAATCGTTGAAGACGATGAAGAGGATGACGTATTTTGCCGGCGCCCCTTTATACTGTGGTCGTGCTGGTAGTGACGTCATAGGCTGTCATAGACTGTTGCCGTTCCCTATAGCGAACCCTAGAGGACACAGTTCGAAGTTCCCTCGAAAGGGAACTATTGTGTGGTGACGAGAAACTTTATGCGCACGAGAAACTTTTGAGCTCACGGGTTACAGTTTCCGGTTGCCTCACTTCTGCCAGCTTACAAAGAAGAAAGCAAGAGCATGCATGCGCATGAATTGGCCTAATTGAGATCTATTTTGGCCTTCAATAGGAAAACATTGTTTCTGTTCTTGCATTCTTGGAGACAGATAAATCATCACTGAACAGCATAAGAAAAGCTTTTCCCTCAGGCTATACATAGCCTAATATCTCAGGACTGTCCTCTGTACATAACTTCTCAAAACATTTCATCTGTAAAATAGCACATTCATAATTCTTTCTATTTTCTCTATATTTTGTACATAACCTCCTAAAACATTTGCACATTCAAATTCTATTTTATCTATATTTTTATTACCATATAGTTATTATAATGTATTGTCTATTCTGTTTATTATTAGCCTATATTTCATTCTATTACCTTAAATTATATGCACGTCTGCACTCCACTACTTTCTCCACTGGATGCTCCTGTCACCAAGACGAATTTCTTGTGTTTTTGTGTGTGTAAACACACTTGACAATAAAGCTCTTTCTGATTCTGACATTTAAAACGCATTTTGAGGTCTAGAAGCGATAAGTATAAAGTATAAAAGCTCAAATTTTAGATTTCGATATGGCAATAGCCTGTTGTCCCACATAAAACTTTAAAAGCCAGTTAAATATGTATATAATCGAAAGCGATTATTTCTTTTGATAATTATTACTTTACTTCAGTTAGGTTTTCTAACTGCTGTTAGTTTCGTTTCATTTTCATTTTTATTTCTTTGACATTTCTTTGGCATTTTCTTTCTTTCTTTCTTTGCCTAAATGCCTTTATTTTCATTAAATACAGTTCCTAATACAACATATTTTACTGTTTAAATATGTATACAATATTTTATTTAAACTGGTTTAACAAGCATTTTAGAAGTAAAATTAAACATTTAATCATCGCGAAAAGACTGATACAGATTTCAGAAAAAGAAAAAGAAAACGCAAGGATTAATTAGCTATTTTTAATCGACTGACTGCACTTATACATACATACAGTACCATTTCTAGGCATAGGCAAGCTAGCGGGCGGTCGCCTAGAGCGCCACCAGCTAGAAGGCGCCAATGAGTGCACGTACTGCCACTACATTTTAACAGGGTTGTGATCAAGAGTGGCGGACACCCTGAAATATGATTGCCGCCCCACTGGATCACCCAACATCATTGGGCTAGAGTACTGTCATTCTGATGATGCCTGTATGCCATTGGATCAGAGCGCTGTCAATTGCTGCCTCTGATTGTTGCATGCAAAGTTTGCATTTGGATTTGCGCTCAACAATGCCATTAGATGAATGGGTTCTGTCAGTGTATTGGCAAGGTAAGGCGCTTTTCTTTTCTTTTTGCCATGCAAGTTCAAAGGCCAATTTATCAGTACATAAAAAGTGCACAAAATCAGTATTTTGTTTAGGCAGTATTTGTGGCAGTCGAGAAATCATGTTTCATGTGAAACTGGTCTAAAAGGTGTGCGTTTTTGCGCCAATGCATTGTTAAAGGTTCAGTGTGTCGTGTAATATTCCCATATAAAACTTTTACAGACAATTAAAATCAATACTATTAAAGATCAATACATACTTTATTAAACCACTTTGTCAAATTTAACGCATCCTTATGGAAGTGTTGAAATGCTGAATCAATTCATTCGCTTCCAAAAAAATAAATAAAATTAATTTGCTTCCAACAGCGCTTAAAGGGAGCAGCGTCATACATATAGAGGGCAGAGCGTCACGTTATTTAAAGAGGACGTTCACATGTCAATGAGTAATAAAAGAACAAGTAGCTGCATTCTGATTACTTTTATGTCACTGATCAGGCTTTTATAGGCCTACGCAGTTTGGGGTAACAAAATGTTTTATAGGTTTGACTGAAATAATAATGCAATAACTGACACAACAACAACAAAACAATTGAACAAAAAAACAGATAAAGTCAAAAAGTAGCCATTGTTAATATCTAAACATGTACCCAAATTAAAATGTAATAAAATTAATTATGTGTGATGACAATTTCTTAGCAACTACTAGGGATTGTTACATAGAGCTATACAGGCATCCAGTGGCTATAATGGTATCACAGATAACAAACTGTGCAAAATGTTTTATCATAACAGTCAATTTACAAATAGGCCTAATAATGCGTTCAGATTTGTGGAACTCACAATGAGCTGAATTTCCACAAATTAGTGTAGTTTCTATGACAACAAATTTAAATGTGACAAGAAACTGATGTCTGAAAAGAAATTATATATTATTATATATTATATATATATAATTTTATATATTAGGGGTGGCACGGTACATGGCACGGGCGTCTCGGTTCGGTGCATGAGGCCACGACGAATACAGGCAATTCACCCCCAATCCAGAAGGGGGCACGCGCAGTAACGCAGCGCTGTTTGATAACCGCCAGCAGAAGAACAGTGAATGACATGAGTTGCGCGATAAGAGCATACAGTACATCTGAAACTGCTGAGGCTGGGAAGGTTTTTGACTATATTTCCAACCAGGTACATTGTTCTGTCATTCTTAAATAGAAAACAAATCATCATTTGCCTTTTTGTGCGTGTGAGAAATATTAACATTTGTTGTTTTTCAGATCAGCTGCTATAGAAGACAAACTGAAATGTGAGTGCAGAGACAAGCAAAGGGATAGTAAGTATATTTTAATATCGTATCACCTCTGTTATAGAGATTTTTGAATCAGGCCTAAAGGAGGGGGATTCGGTCAATCTTGGAAGAAAAATGTTAGCAATGTGTCCATTCCAGGTGGCTAATTTGTGCTTCCTTTCAGTCATTCATGTCAAAATCTGTTATCTAATTTTGTTTCTGTTTTGTTTTTTCTAAAGCTGCAAGGCACTACTGACTAGGCTGTTCCCAGGTCTCCGGAAACCTGCGACGACGCTCGGCTCCATCAGCCCTCCGTCTGCGCCTTCGGATCCACCAGCTCTGTCTCCATTGGTCGGCCCCCAGAAGTCGGCAGCCACACCATCTACATCTTGGTCCCTCCCTCCTTCGACTCCGCCGTGTATTGTCAGCACTGGGATGCTCTGGGTCTGTGCCATGTGCCAAACTCCATCTAAGCCGCCAAAGCATCATCATCATCATCCTCTCGTCACCATCCCTTCACCACATCCTGCCATCATCCGGCACCTTTGCCTCTCACCATCCCTACATCATCTCCTCGTCCACCTCCAAAACCCCTCCATCCCTCCCTATTCTGTTGCTTGAACTTGATCATCTTCAGTCTTTGCACACACATCTATTCACTTCTGAACTTTGTTTTTCAGTCAATTTTTATGTTTTTTTCCTTC
>NW_026704761.1:0-7008 GCF_012432095.1 Onychostoma macrolepis
AAAATGGTTTTCAAATTATGAATTTTGAGATTTTAAGCTTTCAGTTGATACAGTATATAATTTATGATGATTTCTAAAGTGTGATAGGGCAAAGGCAATGAAGAAAGACTTTTAGTGACATAAGTCAGTATTCCTGTTATGATGTAGATTTTTGAGATGTACTCATCATAAATTAATCTATTACTTAATTTGTAACAAACAACAGTGGTAAAATATCTTTTCACTGTAGGAGTCTTAGACCTTTCAATGATATATAGTTTGTCATGATTAGATGGGGTGACAGTTAAGAGGTTAAATACTGTAAAATGCTGCAGGAAAAAAAAAAAACAGGATCTGTTAATAGTAAGTTCCCCTACTATAGGCAGGGAAAACTGCAAAAGATCTAACCAAACATTTATGTAATTTTACAGTAAAATGCTGTAAATTGTACAGTTTATTTAAGTGTCAAGTGTGTTAGTATGATGATATTTTGTTTTTGCATAAATTACTGTGTACCATCTTTATATTAGTATATACTTCAGCTTGTGGAAAAGCTGTGTATGATGACTTTCTTCATTATTCTTCATTTGGCTTCCTTTTTACCACCAGCATTATTATGGTGTCTGTCAGTATATGTTAAAGGTAGGAAACATATTGTAGTAGCAGTGTGTGTTGTTAAATTTACTGGTTTTAAATTTCATTTTTATACTGTACATTTTACAGGTTGTAAATATGTTTGTATTTTACTGTATTTATTTAGAGAATTATTCTGGCAAACACTTTTTTTTTTTTTGGAAAAAAAAGGTCTATCTTGAGGATACCATAAAATGTTTCCATACCACCTGCAATCACTTTTGACTTTTATTAAAGGTTATCCTGCTCCTCGATCCTATTTCTTGTCATTCTGGACCTGTTTACACCTAGTCATTTCATGCGTTTTCGCTGATCGGATATCTATCTGATTTGTTAAAATGTTTCCATTTACACTTGGCCACATATGTGTCATCGCCATAAAAGCGGATATAAATCCGATCTTCAATTCTCACGCTATATTTAAAGGTGCCATAGATTGGAAAACTGTATTTACCTTGGCATAGTTGAATAATAAGAGTTCTGTGCATGGAAATGACATACCGTGAGCCTCAAACACCATTGTTTCCTCCTTCTTATGTAAATCTCGTGAATAAAAAGACCACTGAAAAATAGGCGAATCAGAACATAACACCGACTGTGACGTAACAGTCAGGATCACTAATAGTTATGCCCCCAACATTTGCATATACCCGCCCATGTTCTAGGCCAGCCACCAGCCGAACAATCAAAAGTTCTGCAGGTATTGTGAAGAAACAAGCGAGGACAACAGCGAAAATGGCAGATAATGGAAATAAATGTTATGTTCCAGGCTGTGCAGGGGATGTGAAGTGCAGGGATGTGTTGGTGTCTGTATTCAGAAAGGCACGGAAAGCAAATAACGTTCTAATAAAATAATGCGAGCCACTAAAGGGACATGGTTAGCTCCTTGCTAGCTGTAGCCTGTTACATTGCAGTACATGATTTCACTTACCACATAAACAGAGTAAGGAGAGATGACTGAGGATGATGGCGAATGATTTACAGATCCTGAGCACCACTGACAACATCTGATCTTGTAAAATGTGTGGAAAATTCTGCCAATTTAAAATATTGTATCAATGCATTTTATGGCACCTTTAAATTTAAACTGCGGTCAAGCCAGCGGGGTTTGAAAATACATGGTCAAAAGCCAGCACTTTTTTTGCTGCGCATTTAATCACGCACTTAAGGTATGGGTGCTGTGGCGGTCAAAATTGATGTAAAGAAGCTGTCATAACGGCGCTTCCTTTATAATTTTGCTGATATTTTCAATTGCTGCTCACAGTGACCCAAAATATCTCTGCATAAAACATCAGAATATTTATTTATTGCTATTTTATATCATGACATAATACAATTTCAGGATTTTTTTTTTAATGACTTGAACATTGAATTAATGTTTGTGAATACATAATTTTTTTACATTAACATTTGTATTGTACATTTATTAATATACATCATTCATCAATGTTAATATGTATGTATGTAGGCTATATATATATATATATATATATATATATATATATAAACATTGATAAATGATGTATATTACTAAATATATATGTAATAAATAAATATATATGTATGTATGTATGTGTGTGTGTGTGTGTGTGTGTGTGTGTGTGTGTGTGTGTGTTTGTTTGTTTGTGCGTGTGTATGTTGTTTGTGTGTGTGTATACCTTTCAACTGACACTTGTTTACAGTGACCCTGACTATTACTGTATTAATTTTCAAGTTAAATCTACTGTACAATTTCTGTACAAATTAAAGGCAAATCACTCCAAAACTCAATGTGCATTCTCACACTTTCTCATAAAAAGCACTTACTCGTAAAAAACTTTCCTTAATAGGTTTGCTCATTTTTCCCATTGATTCCTGTTAACAGTGACCCTCATTCCAGCAGTTGCACCATTACTCATTTTCAAACACTCATAAAAATCTTTCCTTCATAGGTTTGCTCGTTTTGATTGATTCCTGTTCACAGTCACCCTGACTATTACTGTATTAAGTTTCAAATATTTTTACTGTATAGATTTGGAGAAAATTAAAGGCAAATTCACCCCAAGCATCTAAGTGCATCTTTGCAGTATTACATCACATCTCATTTTCAAACACTCATAAAAATCTTTGTTTTATAGGTTTGCTCATTCTTTCAGTTGATTCCTGTTCACAGTCACCCTGACTATTACTGAATTAATTTTCATGTCATTTTACTGTATGGTTTTGGAGAAAATTAATGGCAAAATCACTCAAAAACCAAAGTGCATTCTAGCAGTTTGTTCAGCCGACGAGACAAGGCGAGCAGATCCATTTGCAGGGTTTTATTCAAAGACATGGTCAGAAATACAGGCAGGGTCGAACAATGGCAAACAGGTACAATACAGGCAAGACAAAGAGTAAGTGTGGGTCTTGATCGTGAACAGTATCCAACAGGGCAAGGCAAAGGGTTAATCCAGGAAACACGGACAGGAATCAAAACACGAGGAGACAGGCAAGGCAAGACTAAGACAACTAAGTAGGCTCCGTAGAGTAGCTATCAGCAAAGACTGTGATAAATGCTATACAATACTCTGCGATAATACTGAGGAAGTCCATAGTTTAAGTAAGGCGATGTAATCAGTGCATTCAGTGTGTGCGTGGGATCAGATGAGCGTGAGATTAGTGCAATCAGCTGCGTGTGGGTGATGGGAATTGTAGTCTGTGGTGAAGTGCAACAGTTAGCGTGGTGCAAGAGTCAATGTGGTGAGCAGTGACCTCTGGTGGTGAGTGAGCGGAAGTTCATGGACCGGATTCGTGACATAGCCCCCACAAGGCGGCTTCCAGGCGCTCCTATACAATCAAGAGGGCGGTGGGCGGAGGCGGAACCGGAGGGCCAGGTCACGTGGAGTGGGTGGCGGGACGAGCAGAGCCGGCAGAGCAGAAAGCCAGGGTGGAACAGGCGGGACTGGAGCCCACAAGGCGGAGCAGACAGGACTGGAGCCCTCCAGGGCAGAGCAGATGG
Source organism: Onychostoma macrolepis (assembly GCF_012432095.1). NCBI lineage: Eukaryota > Metazoa > Chordata > Actinopteri > Cypriniformes > Cyprinidae > Onychostoma > Onychostoma macrolepis. The sequence goes on from NW_026704761.1 coordinate 3,593, forward strand.
GACTGGAGCCCACCAGGGCGGAGCAGGAACCTACCAGTATGGAGCAGGCAGCAGAAGACCTCCACACAGACAGAACAGGAGTCCAGCAGTGCAGAGCAGAAGGCCTCCACAACAGAGCAGAAGACCACCAGACCAGAGCAGGAGGAACTATGGACCATGGCAGGGACTGGGGCCTAGAGAGCAGAGACAGACAACACAGGCAGTGTATTCATGGTCTCAGGGATCGTGGCAGGGGAATACAAAAACTCATCAATAGGCTCACTGATTGAAACTAGACAGAATAACAGTTCATAACTGGTCCTTATGGCAGTGACAGAGTTAATAGGAAAGACATGGGGTGCATTGATGATCTCTGGGCTCATGACAGGCAGGTTTAAGACTGTAAAAACCTCATAAAAGTGTGAAAAGAGGCCCTCTTGTAGAGTATGCACAAATGCTTAGAGGCAAAGATACCCAATGCAACGTCGTTTCAGTGACAAAAAGCTGCTCAGACTCGGTCAATGCAAAACTTTAATGAGGTGAGAACACCAACAAGGAATCCCTGATTGTTGATCCACCACTGCCCCGCGTTTCTAGGCATAGGCAAGCTGAGGCAGTCGCCTAGAGTGCCACCAGCTGGAGGGGCGCCAATGAGTGCTCAAATATTTAATCATGTTTAATCAGCAAACCAAGTTGAATGAATCTCACACCTAACATACAGCATTATGGTCAGTTCACACTTTCACAAAAACTACTATAAAAAACATGCTTATTTGTTTTGCTTGGTCAGTGTGTTGACCCTGTTGGAGTATGGCAGTGTGAATTGGCTTTTAGGTGCTTTGGAAAACAAAACAAAAAACAGTAAAAGAAATATATATTTGTTTAATGTTCACGCAATTAACACAAAATTCTTAAATAAGGTAGTTTCTCTATTTTTGCAATATTCAAGTGTTCATGTCCCTGAATAATATCTGCATGAACCTAAGTCTGAAGAGTACACATAATATCTAGTAGACAGCAATCCTTGTGACTGAGAAGTCTGGTGTGGAGGCTGGATCTTGAACTGACTTCTGTCCAGGTTATCGGTCTTCACGAACTGCCCTGAAATACAATTCAAACATACAATGTAGTGTGAGGCTCTTACATTCACAATGCTCATTTTGGACTCTGTGGTGAAGTGTGCAGAAAATTCTGCTGGACTGAAATTTAGTCTTTGGTGAACAGTCTTCAAGAGTGCAAATTATATTTAAAGTTTTAAGTATCTTTCAGGCTCGCGTGAGGTTTCCACGAGCAACAAAGTCTGCTTGAACAAAAACTTCACTACATTTAAAGTTTAGAAAATAATATACATACAGACCGTAACAGTTTGAAGAGAGGTACTCTGGTTCTGTCTTACCGTTATTAATTTTAATTTCAAAGAACTTTTTTATTATCATCTGTGTCTTTTTTTTAAATTATGATTGACCCCTCTGTAGGTTGTTGTGTATGAAGTGTCCTCAGAGCAGAGTTAAACAAGACGGCCTTGTAGGACATACAGGAACCCAGACAGCAACATAGTGTGTTGCCAGATGTGGGCCGGATCTGGGCCGACACTGCTTGCTGTCTGGGAAATATTTGATATTTATTTGATATATTTTTTTGAATATTTGATAAACTTTTGAATGTTTGAGGTTTTACTTACTAGTCAGATGGTTCATGGCGCTTTGGAGATGTTCTTCGACAGGATACAATGTCAGGATTATTAGAAATAAACAAACTACAGCAGAGGTGAAATGCAATAATAATAATAATAATAATAATATACAAAACATACAAAAAATCTTAAGATACCAGAATTCATATTTTTAGGTTTTACAGATGCATGATGACATAGTTGAAATATATTGTGAAAAATTCATATAAAGTTATTTAATAAGATTTCTCAGATCACCTGTGTTTCCTGAATCTCTTTCAGCATGTCCCATTACAAATTTTCTTGTAACTTCCCCTGTTTTAGGTATTTTTTTCTGACGCTCCTGAAATCACAGTACAATTTAGCAATATTTGTTTGCAATGAAAGTGCAAAAACGTGTTTGAAATAGTTTCAGCCCATTAGTTCATGTAAGTGACGTCACTGATTGACCCCAAAGTGCAGACTTTTAGGTTAAATTAATTAGCTTATAATGACTTCCATTTATCTATTGACAAAGTATCAGCAAAACATTCACAAAACTATCAAAGCCGCTCATCTACACATAAAAGGTGCTTAAAAGCTCAAATGTTCATTAATAAGAGCTCAAAAGTTAGCTTACCTCTAATTGTTAGCCTCTATAGCTAGTTAACGGTTGTGATGCTAACGGTTTTTGAAGACACTAAACTATTCCTGTAAAGTAAAGATTCAACAGAAACGTGTCAATTACATGTAAGAAGGTGTCAGGAACGGTTGTATGTATTATTTGTGTAACTTTAGTCAAGTCAAGTTGAGCTTTATTGTCATTCCGCTACATGCGGGGGCATACAGTGGAACGAAATGTCATGCCTCACAGGACCACGGTGCTACATAAATACAGGCATACAACAATGGAGTAAAACAATATAAAAATTCCTCTGCCGCTGGTCACCCCGGGACCGCCGGGAGGAGGCGGCCGTCGGCCTGGCGTCACCCGCCGCCAGGGTGAGGGCGTGGGCTAAGCGTCCTCTGCGCCGCCTCTGGAGCTCCGCTTTTAAGCGGTCAAAACCTAAGTCCACAAAATTAGGCGTTCGCTTAATTCCCGATGGCACCTCAAAGCGGCTTCCCCTAACGGACCGACCTCCAGGGTCGGCGGTCGAATCCGGAACCTACCGGGGACGAGGCACCTTCCCGGCCTGCCTCGGCGCGCATCGGGCACCCTGGATGTTTGGCCCGAGCCCCCTTTCGACTTAGTCGTTTTTCCGACCCGAATTCCTCCAGGGTCTACACCCACGGCCGGGGCCGAGAGGGGCGAGCCCTCGCGGTACACGCCTCTCGCCCGAAGAGGCCACGGAGCCTCAAACCCGCCGCTGGTCACCCGAGAACCGGACCAAGGGGCGTGAGTTAGGGTTTAGGGTTAGGGTTAGGGTTGGGGTTAGGTTAGGTGCCGCCTACCCGCCAGGGAGGCGTGTCTCTGGGCCTGGCGTTGCTCGAAAAAGCCCCTGGAGCTTAGCTGTGACCGTTACCGACAACCGGAGTAAGGGGCTGGGGTAGTGCCCACCCACCAGCGAGGCGTGTGTCTGGGCCTGGCGTCGCTCGAAAAAGCCCCTGGAGCTTAGCTTTCACTGTTACCGACAAACAGAGTAAGGGGCGCTGGGGTAGTGCCCACCCACCAGCGAGGCGTGTTTCTGGGCCTGGCGTCGCTCGAAAAAGCCCCTGGAGCTTAGCTGTGACCGTTACGAGAACCGGACCAAGGGGCGCTGGGGTAGTGCCCACCCACCAGCGAGAC
>NW_026704762.1:0-7008 GCF_012432095.1 Onychostoma macrolepis
GAAGAGTGATTAAGCCTTCTTATGCGTGGCCTTAACCTGTTCCGTAAACACACCACGCAGACACCCGTGCCCAGAAGTAGGGTGGCCATATGTCTGTGCCATTATAGGGGACACGTCCTGGCCAGGATTGTTATATTGCCTAAAAATCCAAAGTAGTTTGACCAATAACATGCAGATATTGTACATAATCGACCAATCGTGGTGCGTGAGAAGGTGAGAGCGATCAAAGCGATGCAAAGACATACGCCGCGCCTTTGTTCGTTCGTTCGACTTGAAGCTGCGCACCGATCATTGTATGACACCAAGAACCGCGAGAAGCGATTTGAAAGCATAAGGAGGGCCGTCTGCTCTGCTCTCGTGAAATAATGTTATACAACGATCGCTCTGCAGAGTGCAAACAGCCAAAACCTGGATATTTTAGGAAATACAGAAATCCTGGCAGGTGCATCCCCAAAAATGGCCCGTATGGTCAGCCAAGCCAGAAGGCTGATTGCAGGGCAGTTTGAAGCTTGTTACCACCATGTCGGTTCACGTCCGCATAGGTGCACGGGAGAGGTCGCGACTCTCCTGGCATTCTTCGCAGAGGCAATATCGTAGCCTATGAGGTTCATCCGAGGCGTGATCATTGCTGGTTGAAAACTTTACCCAATACCCGCCGGGATGACTTGAAATACAGTCAGCCTTTGGCAATTTTGCGGTCTCTCTGGAGCTTAACATCTGGTTAAGAAAGTCAGGCCTGCTTCTGTTTCTTTCACGTGCGTGTTTTGGTTCTCGTTTGGTAGGCGTCTGCGGCTCTCAGGCACAAGGATGAGTTTTTCTCCAGCTAGATGTGTACTAAAGGGTTTGCAGATGCAGGCAGACCTGCCTTTGCTGGTGGCCATCTGGGAGGCAGATAGCGATGTGGCCGTTGCCAAGCAGTTTGTCAGTGGGGTTGGATCCCAGTGGATTTTGGTCTCTGGGCCCCACGGACAAAAGGAAAGAGAGGGCACATGTGCGAAACCGAGGATCGAACCAGGGACCTTCAGATCTTCAGTCTAACGCTCTCCCAACTGAGCTATTTCGGCCGCAACTGCAAGCTGTTTAGCCAGCAGGGATTTCCGTGAGCACCGTCACTTTGCCAGAAGAGCAGAGCTGAGCTCCCAGAGAATAAAGAGTTGGCCCGTGCGGGGATCGAACCCAGCGACCTTGGCGTTATTAACTGCAGCTCTAACCAACTGAGCTAACCGGCCTGGCTTTGCCTAGCTTTCTGCCGATTGACCAAAAACTTCCTGATTGCTCTTGACCTAAAGAGATGAAACAGCTTCTGGACCAAGCCTCTAGCAGGCTCGTCCGGGATTTGAACCAGGACCTCTCGCACCCAAGGCGAGAGTCACAGCCTAGACCAACGAGCCTACCTGCGCAAGCGCCTGGCCGTGAAAAAATGAACAACTACAGCAACAACCAAAGAAGGAGCACGAACTAACATGGAAGTTATCAAACACCTCGAGGCGGTGTCAAAGGCAAACGAAGGAAAGTTGGCCTCTGAATGGATTTAAAAATGGGGCTGGACCTAACATGCAGAGGGATCTTGGGAGGACAGCTGAAGCGGTCAGATGTCCCGTAGACTTTAAGCCAGTGTGGGAAAAGAGGGAGAAGCTGGATGCACGACCTGAGTGATCCAAAGGCAGCCTCGTAATACAGGAGTCCGCACACATATATACTGGGGTCACAAGACCAAGAAGGGCCTTAAAACAAAAGCACAATCTCTCGGTTAATCCTACAACTAAATGGCGCCCAGTACAAAGGTGCCAGCACAGAGGAGAGATGGCCTCTTTCCCTGCAGCCCGTTATAATGGCTGTCGCTCTTCGAAGCCGTCTTTTGGAGAGATGGACATCGTTCAACTGCGGCCAGGAATTAGCTCAAATGGTAGGCGCTCGCTTAGCATGCGAGAGGTAGCGGGATCGATGCCGCATTCTCCAAGCTGGTTCTTGCCCTTTTACGCTCACTTCCTAAAGAGACAGACTGCGCGTTGACCCAGCGACTCTCCCTCGTGCGCTTTTGGGGCTCACTGCTGCCAAGGTTTTTCGGGGCGTGCCCTGTGCAAATTGGTGGCATAACAGGTCCCACCGAGATTTGAACTCGGATCGCTGGATTCAGAGTCCTGAGTGATAATCATTACATCATGGAACCTTGGCCGGGAGCAGCCGTTGCTCACAGGGCATAAAGACTAAATCACTTACGGGCTAAAGAGATCGGCGAGGATGGGATTCGAACCCAGCGTGCAGAGCACAATGGATTAGCAGTCCATCGCCTTAACCACTCGGCCACCTCGTCGCCTTCTGACCTGCCCGACCGGAAGCTGGACTGTGTCGTTTTTCTGCAGCTCCTTTCAATAGGGCGGCGTAAAGCTGACCCTTAGTGTGCCGTGAGAGGTCGGGTGATGCAGTGTCAATCATTTGGCAGTAGCACTGTCCCTTTCAAGCGCTCAAGCAGGGGTGGGGCGTTGATCCTGGAGGGCCACTCTCCTGCAGAGTTTAGCTCAACCCTGAGAAAAACTGGATAGAAAACACCTAACTGCATCCTGAAGACCTTGATTTAGCTGGTTCAGGTGTGTTTGATTAAGGTTGGACCTAAACTCTGCAGAGACAACGACCCTCCAGGATCGCATTCCCCTAAACATCAACCAACGAGGATGGGATCTGAACCCACGCAGCGCAGAGCACAATGGATTAGCAGTTCATCGCCTCAGCCGCCTCGTCTCGCTTCAGCTTTATGACTCCGCCCTTTTTGCCAGGACACCCATAATTCTCTCTCCCAGGGTTCAGGAAAGCAAGCATGCGCTCTTCTTTGAGTAAAGAGAAGAGTGATTAAGCCTTCTTATGCGTGGCGCTAACCTGTTCCGTAAACACACCACGCATGACACACCGTGCCCAGAAGTAGGGTGGCCATATGTGCCATTATAGGGGACACGTCCTGGCCAGGATTGTTATATTGCCTAAAAATCCAAAGTAGTTTGACCAATAACATGCAGATATTGTACATAATCGACCAATCGTGGTGCGTGAGAAGGTGAGAGCGATCAAAGCGATGCAAAGACACGCATACGCATGCGCCTTTGTTCGTTCGTTCGACTTGAAGCTGCGCACCGATCATTGTATGACACCAAAGAACCGCGAGCGATTTGAAAGCATAAGGAGCCGTCTGCTCTGCTCGTGAAATAATGTTATACAACGATCGCTCTGCAGAGTGCAAACAGCCAAAACCTGGATATTTTAGGAAATACAGAAATCCTGGCAAGGGTGCATCCCCAAAAATGGCCCGTATGGTCAGCCAAGCCAGAAGGCTGATTGCAGGGCAGTTTGAAGCTTGTTACCACCATGTCGGTTCACGTCCGCATAGGTGCCGGGAGAGGTCGCGACTCTCCCTGGCATTCTTCGCAGAGGCAATATCGTAGCCTATGAGGTTCATCCGGCGTGATCATTGCTGGTTGAAAACTTTACCCAATACCCGCCGGGATGACTTGAAATACAGTCAGCCTTTGGCAATTTTGTCTCTCTGGAGGCTTAACATCTGGTTAAGAAAGTCAGGCCTGCTTCTGTTTCTTTCACGTGCGTGTTTTGGTTCTCGTTTGGTAGGCGTCTGCGGCAGGGCTCGTTCTCAGGCACAAGGATGAGTTTTTTTTCTCCAGCTAGATGTGTACTAAAAGAGGTTTTGCAGATGCAGGCAGCAGACCTGCCTGTCCGCTGGTCTCTCTGTGACGTGACCTAAGCGACGCTTCGAAGCGACTCTCCCTACGTGCGCTTTAGGGGCTCACTGCTTTGCTGGTGGCCATCTGGGAGGCAGATAGCGATGTGGCCGTTGCCAAGCAGTTTGTCAGTGGGGTTGGATCCCAGTGGATTTTGGTCTCTGGGCCCCACGGACAAAAGGAAAGAGAGGCACATGTGCGAAACCGGGATCGAACCAGGGACCTTCAGATCTTCAGTCTAACGCTCTCCCAACTGAGCTATTTCGGCCGCAACTGCAAGCTGTTTAGCCAGCAGGGATTTCCGTGAGAGCACCCGTCACTTTGCCAGAAGAGCAGAGCTGAGCTCCCAGAGAATAAAAGAGTTGGCCCGTACGGGGATCGAACCCGCGACCTTGGCGTTATTAGCACCACGCTCTAACCAACTGAGCTAACCGGCCTGGCTTTGCCTAGCTTTCTGCCCGATTGACCAAAAACTTCCTGATTGCTCTTGACCCTAAAGAGATGAAACAGCTTCTGGACCAAGCCTCACAACGGGCTCGTCCGGGATTTGAACCCAGGACCTCTCGCACCCAAGGCGAGAGTCACAGCCCTAGACCAACGAGCCTACCTGCGCCTAGCCGTGAAAAATGAACAACTACAGCAACAACCAAAGAAGGAGCACGAACTAACATGGAAGTTATCAAACACCTCGAGCGGTGTCAAAGGCAAAGCGAAGGAAAGTTGGCCTCTGAATGGATTTAAAAATGGGGCTGGACCTAACATGCAGAGGGATCTTGGGAGGACAGCTGAAACGGTCAGATGTCCCGTAGACTTTAAGCCAGTGTGGGAAAAGAGGGAGAAGCTGGATGCACGACCTGAGTGATCCAAAGGCAGCCTCGTAATACAGGAGTCCGCACATATATACTGGGGTCACAAGACCAAGAAGGGCCTTAAAAACAAAAGCACAATCTCTCGGTTAATCCTACAACTAAATGGCGCCCAGTACAAAGGTGCCAGCACAGAGGAGAGATGGCCTCTTTCCCTGCAGCCCGTTATAATGGCTGTCGCTCTTGAGCCGTCTTTTGGAGAGATGGACATCGTTCAACTGCGGCCAGGGGAATTAGCTCAAATGGTAGAGCGCTCGCTTAGCATGCGAGAGGTAGCGGGATCGATGCCCGCATTCTCCAAGCTGGTTCTTGCCCTTTTACGCTCACTTCCCTAAAGAGACAGACTGCGCGTTGACCCAACGAAGCGACTCTCCCTACGTGCGCTTTTGGGGCTCACTGCTGCCAAAGGTTTTTGGGGCGTGCCCTGTGCAAATTGGTGGCATAACAGGTCCCACCGAGATTTGAACTCGGATCGCTGGATTCAGAGTCCTGAGTGATATCATTACATCATGGAACCTTGACGGGAGCAAGCGTTGCTCACAGGGCCGCAAAGACTAAATCACTTACGGGCTAAAGAGATCGACGAGGATGGGATTCGAACCCACGCGTGCAGAGCACAATGGATTAGCAGTCCATCGCCTTAACCACTCGGCCACCTCGTCGCCTTCTGACCTGCCCGACCGGAAGCTGGACTGTGTCGTTTTTTTTCTGCAGCTCCTTTCAATAGGGGCGGCGTAAAAGCTGACCCTTAGTGTGCCGTGAGAGGTCGGGTAGTGCAGTGTCAATCATTTGGCAGTAGCACTGTCCCCTTTCAAGCGCTCAAGCAGGGGTGAGCGTTGATCCTGGAGGGCCACTCTCCTGCAGAGTTTAGCTCAACCCTGAGAAAAACTGGATAGAAAACACCTAACTGCATCCTGAAGACCTTGATTTAGCTGGTTCAGGTGTGTTTGATTAGGGTTGGACCTAAACTCTGCAGAGACAACACCCTCCAGGATCGCGTTCCTGCTAAAACATCAACCAACGAGGATGGGATCTGAACCCCAGCGCAGAGCACAATGGATTAGCAGTTCATCGCCTCAGCCGCCTCGTCTCGCTTCAGCTTTATGACTCCGCCCTTTTTGCCAGGACACCCATAATTCTCTCTCCCAGGGTTCAGGAAAGCAGCAACGCTCTTCTTTGAGTAAAGAGAGAGTGATTAAGCCTTCTTATGCGTGGCGCTAACCTGTTCCGTAAACACACCACGCAGACACCCGTGCCCAAGTAGGGTGGCCATATGTGCCATTATAGGGGACACGTCCTGGCCAGGATTGTTATATTGCCTAAAAATCCAAAGTAGTTTGACCAATAACATGCAGATATTGTACATAATCGACCAATCGTGGTGCGTGAGAAGGTGAGAAACGATCAAAGCGATGCAAAGACACGCCGCGCCTTTGTTCGATTCGTTCGACTTGAAGCTGCGCACCGATCATTGTATGACACCAAAGAACCGCGAGAGCGATTTGAAAGCATAAGGAGCCGTCTGCTCTGCTCTCGTGAAATAATGTTATACAATCGCTCTGCAGAGTGCAAACAGCCAAAACCTGGATATTTTAGGAAATACAGAAATCCTGGCAGGGTGCATCCCAAAAATGGCCCGTATGGTCAGCCAAGCCAGAGGCTGATTGCAGGGCAGTTTGAAGCTTGTTACCACCATGTCGGTTCACGTCCGCATAGGTGCGGGGAGGTCGCGACTCTCCCTGGCATTCTTCGCAGAGGCAATATCGTAGCCTATGAGGTTCATCCGGCGTGATCATTGCTGGTTGAAAACTTTACCCAATACCCGCCGGGATGACTTGAAATACAGTCAGCCTTTGGCAATTTTGCGGTCTCTCTGGAGGCTTAACATCTGGTTAAGAAAGTCAGGCCTGCTTCTGTTTCTTTCACGTGCGTGTTTTGGTTCTCGTTTGGTAGGCGTCTGCGGCAGGGCCGTTCTCAGGCACAAGGATGAGTTTTTTCTCCAGCTAGATGTGTACTAAAGAGGTTTTGCAGATGCAGGCAGCAGACCTGCCTGTCCGCTGGTCTCTCTGTGGCGTGACCTGGCGGCGCTCTGAGCGACTCTCCTCGTGCGCTTTAGGGGCTCACTGCTTTGCTGGTGGCCATCTGGGAGGCAGATAGCGATGTGGCCGTTGCCAAGCAGTTTGTCAGTGGGGTTGGATCCCAGTGGATTTTGGTCTCTGGGCCCCACGGACAAAAGGAATTCCCTCATTGTCAGTCCATGCAGAAGAACATGGTCAACTATAGTGCTTTGTATTTCATCAGGAACAAACGACCTTTGACCTCATCCCCTTCATTTTTCTTTTCTCCTCCTATTCCTCTTTGTCTCCCACAACCAGGATTCATTTTCCAAAACACAGTCACCTGTGCTCTTGTTCATA
>NW_026704763.1:0-7006 GCF_012432095.1 Onychostoma macrolepis
TCTGGATGTATATACTTGAAACAGAAGTCCATGAGATCGTTGAAAAGATACGGTCTAGTTTCATGAACCCCAGTTTTATGAGAATGGAAGCTATTTTTCATCTGATCTCCAAATCACTTTTGATACATTCCTCATTGTTTGTAAGAATCGGTGTTATTTTGACTGGGGCAGATGACTGGTAAAATAGGACTATCTTCAAAGTGCTTTTTATCTCACTGAAGACATTCAGCTTTCCATTTTGCAGACTTCCACTTGATCCTCAAAGAAGCTCCATAAAGTTTTCAGCCATTTGATTGTCTCTTTCTCTGCTTTGTAGAGCTGCCACCTTTGATCAGGTAATGATTGCCTGAGCAGTTGCTCAAGTTCTGTTTTCAAATATGTTGCTGCCATAGCAATTGTTAAGCTCTTAATATACATTCCCTTGTGTAGAATTTGCATGTGCTTTCCATTGACAACAATATCGGCAAACATCTCCTGATTTCCTTGGAAAAGACTGCTAAATCTTGAGAACAACTTTGGGCATCTAGAGTCAAAGACTCTTAACATCTGATCTTCCGTGAGGAGAAGAGGCAACCCATTGAGGACATGGATACTTTTCTCATTGACATTTGCTAGGCAGAAGTTCAAAAGTTTTGAACATCTTGTTTTGCTTTTGATCAAAGTCTGGTTGATGGGCAAAGGCAAATGACCAGTTGTCTGGGAAGGATCATTCAGTGATCTTTGCTTCAAGAAGTTCATCACTGTTGAAGCACTGATTTCTGTAACATTCACACCAGCTGCTTTAAAATGTGCTTTTATTTCATGCATTTTCAAAGAGTATGGCACTAATTTCATCCCGGCGTCATCTAAAATTTCGAAAATTCCTTCATGGTCCTCAGTTGTAAAATATGGACAATTTTCTGAATGTGGTTCAGACACACTGCACCAGGTAACTGTGTATTTTTGTTGTGAAAGATGTGATGACTCAGGAACAGCATGTACTGTGGGTATGACAAGAAGGTCACGTTGGTTAATTGATCTATAGACCTCATGAATCATCTCATGCCAGACTTTGTCTACTTTCTGAGAAATGCATGGAAAGTATTTAGCCAAGAATTCTCTAGCTCTGACTTGAGGAATACAAGAGTTCTAGGTGTATCTTTCTTTATGACTGAACAGAGACTTAAGAGGAGGTCAGCATAGAGTGGTGAAATGATGTTTACTTTCAGCGACTGGTTCCACTCAGTCTTCAGACTATCACCATCCTCTTTCCACAAGTCCCTTCTAGAAGAATCTACTTCAAAATTTGCATTCACGTGAACTGGTAAACCAGTTTGTCCAGGTAAGGGCAAAGAACAAAATGCTCTACCAGTAAATGTGTGGGTAAATGAGCTGCTCCAACATGCAGCCAGAGCAGCTTGGGGAACTTTGAAATAGCCCTGCTTGTTTTTTCTCTCATGAATTTGTTTTGAGAAGCCAAAGCACTCTGCAATGACCCACTGACTTTGTTTATTTCCATATGAGATCTGAATGATGTACATGGTTTTGCAGGGTTCTGCTGTTCCTGACATGAGGGATTCTTTAACGTGTGTATGAAAGTTTTCTTTGTTTACCATGCTCTCCTCTTTGTATATCTTTTCGATAAGGAAAGAACATTTTGTATGTTTTCCATCTTCACTGATCTCCAAAACTGTATTTTTGTGATGTGTTTCAAGAAAAGAATTAGTCCTTCAGGATCTTCTGTCAAGGCATAGTAAAGTTCATTCATGTCACAATCTGTGACTGTATGTCTAGATATTTCAGATTTTTCTGCCATTTTCTCTGTCCTGAGAGGGAGCCTGAACATGGTTCCAGAATTGAGATCAAACATTTCTGGAAGAAAGGTATGATAAACATCCTCAAAAGACTTTTTAAAATTGTCTTCCATTAAAAACATGCAGCCTGGGGACTGTTTTGTTACACCTTCCATGTATTTTAGATTTGGATCAGAAATGCAGAGCCATTTGTCACCGGTCAGGATAGATGGACAGTCTGTCAGATGATACACTGAATTGAAGCCAAGTCCATATTTCCCAGTTCTCCTAAAGTGCCATGTTTTCCTCCTTCCCCAGCTGCTGAATACCTTTCAGATCAGCATCAGAAAATGTTCTGTTGTTGTACACACAAAGTGCTGGGCCTTGAACCAGTTCCCATTTCTTCCAAATATCTTTTTGTCTTATGTTTTCTTTTGTCCCACACAAAGTGAATTTCTGTTGCCTCTGCATCATCAGCATTTTGAATGAGCTCTTTCAGAATATCCTTTTTAGATGGATATGCCTCAATTATATTTTTTATTCTGACAGTTAGTTTCTCAGTTTGTCCAAACTCTTTGGCATGAAGGGAAAACCCACTGACAAAATGTTCTTTCAGAGTATGGTGTCTTGTTGTCATTACACCAAAATGACAGGCCACAGGCCGAGGTATCAGCTCATGGGAGAGCTGGACACCAGCAGAGATAGGCATCCATGGGCTGTCATTGAATCTCAGCTCTTTAGAAGATGTCAACACACCGCTCTCATCGGGTATGAGACAGTTTATAATAATTTCTTCTTTGAGTTTATACAGTCCATTCACGAGTATTGCAGTACACTTATGGAGGTCTAATTTGGAAAGAGGGTGAGATCCATATAAAGTCTTCATGTCCTCAATTGCAGCAACAAATTGCTCCTTTGTGAATTGTTTTTTGACACCAAGGTAGTTCCACAGCCTCTCAAATTTGGAGAAAATGACTGGAAGAACATAAAGATATGGTTTCTCCTCAAATTCTTCACTTCTGGCCACTGCTTCACATTTACAAAGTGATCCTCAATGAAAATGAATGGGTATGATTTTGCATGGCAATAATTGGATTGGGATCTTTCTGTTCCAACAAGTAATAGTTGAGATATTCATAGCAAGTCTGAGCAATGTTAAGGAGAGCAGACTTTTCAAATGCATAGCAGTGTTTGTGTGCATTTAACAGCTGCTGAAGCACTGTCTCAACTGGTGGATTTGTCCGTACTCTCAGTTTTGGAAAACTGGATCATAACTGTGTATTTGAAGGTTTGAATGATCAACTGTGAATTCTGTCATGCTTACCAAATTGCGACAACGGGCACTGTAAACTTCAGAGGGTTTTTAAGATGGTGGTGTTCATGTTTTGCTGAACTAAAGGAGCTAAGGCAGGAAGGAATGGTATTTGAGACAGTGTGCGCCAGTGCAGAGAATTCACATCTTCTGAGGAGTCTTCATTGACTCTATGAGACACCGAAGACATTTATGAAATTTAGATTTATCCTGTTGCCAAACACTAGATATCTTCTCCGCTCTCTCTATGATGTCCTCTATAGGAGGCAGTCACTTAGCATTCCCAAATCTGAAAGTCTTTGAATCCTTTTTGGTGAGAGGAAGTCATTTGCAGTTCCTTCAAGAATGCATCCTTCCTCAAGTGCATACAAACAAGCCACTTTGCCAGAAGGATTCACAAGTCGCTTGATAAATTGAAGCTTCTGACATTTTGTGTTGGAATGCAAGCATAACTTTTCAGCAGGTCATCAACAGCAGGATCATTCAAGTCAATGGCATTAAGGACAAGAGAATTTATGTTGCATTTGTCCACAGCACTCAAGTTCTTAAACACAATGTTGTAAAACTCAGGCCAATTGATTGTCTTCTGTTTCATCATTTTCTTGAAGCCACAATAATTAAAACTGTCTCTTACCCATGTTGGGAGAGAAACAACACAGGAGTATGAAGGTCCCAAGCTCAAGAACACTTTCATAGCAATGTCTCCAACTGCTTGGCTCTTCTCAATTTGTGGATTCAGAAATCTCGCCTTCTCTATAGAACACCAATTATGTCCATTGCTAAAAGATCCAGAGATTTACCATTGCCATTCTGCGCAACTGCTGAATAGAAAGACTCGACCAGGGGTAAAAATGCTTTGCTTACTCTCTCCGTGTTAGGCCAGAATGCATAGAAGGAATAGTTCTGGATATGTCCATTTTGAGCCATTTTCTTCAGCTCAAGCAGTGTAGTGATGTAAGCAGAGGTTACAGCATCTTTAAGTAAAGCTTTGTTCCACTCAGACTTCACTCCTTTTTCCCATAGGCCTTTCCTATTTGATGTGACTGCAAAAGTCCCATTTATATGGACTGGAAGACCTGTCTTAATCGAGAGAGGAAGAAAACAAAAAGCATGGCCAGTGAGGCTTTCATCAGCATACCATGCTTTAGTTTTTGCCTCTCTGTGCAAAGGTACAGCTATACCTCCAATTGGAAATGAAAACACATGCTCTTGATCATTTCTTTTCTGGAACATTTGCATTGAATCATGCATCCCATAACATGAGTACAAAAGCCAGTACTGGGTGAGGGATCTCTCTGAGTGCTCTTGAACTATTTTAATGATGTGTGCTTTGTTAACATCAATAATGTTGTCGCATGTGATATCAGTATTTCTGAAAGTGCTCTTGATCTCTTGTGGAGGTGTACCGTTTGAGACAGCGAATGAATTCATGACTTCTCTGGATATTTTGAGAGGTGTCTGAATCTGATCATCCTGTGGAGGAGTCGATGCATTTTCAGGGACAATTTGAAGGGACAAAGATTTAATTTTCTTCTGAAATAGTAGGTGAGTTTCTGAGTTGTCAGTCAAAACATTTTTAAAACTCTGAATGCGTTCTTTGTCATATACCTTTGAACTTATCTCTGACTTTTTGCCTCCTCCAGGGTGCGAAATGGTAATTTTATCAAGGTGCCATTGTAAGCTTTCTTGCTGTTTTGCGCTGACAGATCACAATCGAAAATGCCTTCATAAGATTTAAACTGTCCAGGAAATCTTTTGTACAGCCGTTCCTGGAATGGGTTGAGTTTAATTCCTGGGTTTCCTTTACTGAGTATGTGCTTTTCCAAATGGGTGACATTTGGATCAAGTATGAGGAGGCTATTTCCACTCAAAATTGAGGGAATATCACTCACATGGTAAACAGCATTAAATCCAAGCCCAAACTTTCCAATCATCTCAACTTTATTTTGTTTTGATGCTGATCCCACCTTGACAATGTTTCTCCAGTCTTCTTCTGAAAAGAGCTCATTGTTGAAGATCCAAAGGCATGGCCCATTGCAGAGGGCCATTCCATCATCAAAGAGGGTATCAGGGGGGTCTCTGTGTTTTCGGAAGTCAAGGAGGAATTTACACATGGTTGCCCCAGCATCCTCAGCATTTTGTAGGAGTTCTTTGAAAATGTCGCTTTCTTCATCATACTCTTTAAGAATGTTCTTAATTCTTTGAGTAATTGGTTCAGATTGCCCACATTGTTCTATACCAAAGGATGCTTGCTCTGCTTGTATGAACTGTGGTTTTAAGATGCGAGTGCTTAAGAATGGGACTTTCAACCATCTTGCAGTGAGGGGTAGAACTTCCTCATGAATGACATAGAACTCCTCATTGTCCTGTTTCAGGTCTTCTAGTCCTTCAGTACTTATGTCACAGAAGACTGTTTTGGATAAAGACTGCAGAGTAAAGTTTTGGTTTTGTTCCATGACAGGCACAGGTGTACTGTCCTTTAAACGCTTCTCATTTTTTCGCATCCAGTCAAGAATGGCAATTGTCACTTTAAGTTCTGTCGAGTCTCCATGAGGAGGACACCTGCAGTCAATTCTATGTTTTATGTCATGTAGCATGTCTTCAATTTCCTCATCAGACAGAGTTTTCTTCACACCAAATTGCGTTAGCAGGTTTTCATATGGCAAAAACTCTTCAGGCACTTTCTTGATGTAAGGGCTTAGATCCAATTCAGGTGGATAGGTTAAAACTATATCTCCTGGACAGACAAACTCACTTTTATTCCAGACCCAGGGAATGCATTTTGTGTCCTTTAAATCTCTGAAATTTCTCATGTTGTCCTGCATGAATTTATAGATACTGTGTAGCTCGATTTTAAATTGAAAATCTGAATTTGGGTTGACCATTGATCTCAGTGCAAAGAGGTTCTCTAAGACTTTTTCAGCTGGAGGGGGGTCATTAAGTCCAAGATGGTTGCAGACATGTCCTGTTAGCTCAGAGGTAAGGGCATTACATATCCAACAATTGAAGAATACTTTGAATCCCTAACTTCAGCTGGCTGGTAGAAACCTGTAGAAACCTCTCTTCCATTCAAGAACTTTGATCAGCTCATTAGTTCTCTCTCCTAACGAGTTGGTGATCTCAATCAGATAATATATATAAGGGAGACATGCAAAATGGCGCCCAGGACTGGAGTGAGCCAATGTTTTAGATGATCCCTTTTTATCAAACAAACCTGATTCGACGCATCAGCTCGTTAGTGGAAGACTCCAAGACCTCAGGTGAGAGATCTCAATAAACGGCAACCACTGCTATAATAAAATAAAATACCTAACTACATAATACTATTATTGTCAGAAATTGCAACAAAATCAAAATAGAAATATCAACTTTTGAACTACGGGTTTCGTCTGGCCAGAGGAGAACTGGCCCCTCGACTGAGTCTGATTTCTCCCAAGGTTTTTCTCCATTCTGTCACAGAGGAGTTTTGGCCCCTCGTTATTTGCTCTGCTATTCTTCTGGCGGCAATCCCCAAAAAGGGGAAGCACACCGTTCCTGGAGACACTGCAATACCAGGCCGATGCGTGGAGTGGACGGAGCAAGCCCCGGCTCCAGCTCCGTGATCCAAAAATCAATTTAATATGCAGTCCCGGGTGAGGGGCGTATCAGATATTAAACTGATAAGAACAGATACTACACTTGATCTTAGCCAAAAGGCCGGCGATGGCGCTATGGCAGCGGGGAGGAAGGCAGAAACAGCCACGCCCATCAGGGCGGTCAGTCACAGAGACCTGAAGGCCGGGCGGTAGCACCCTCCCGCCCGGCGGTAAGTCTGAGAGAACTGAAGCGCCGGGGACGGTAGCACCCTCCCGGCCTGCGGCGGAAAATGCGGCATCGCTCCTAACTCCCAAGCGGCTTGTCGTGAGGCCAAGTGCCTTATGTC
>NW_026704764.1:2500-34492 GCF_012432095.1 Onychostoma macrolepis
TTAAGAGTCTCATGCTCTACCGACTGAGCTAGCCGGGCTGAAGACACACCTGAATCAGCTAATCAAGGTCTGACCAGGCAGACTAGAACCTTCAGGCGGGTCTTTGGAGCTGGTTAAGCGAAACACTACAGGACAGTGGCCCTCAGGACAGAGTTTGGACACCCCTGGCTTAGAGTGTCCTTTGTTTGTTTTAGCCATGCCTGTTGCTGTGGAACACAGTTTGAACAAGCAGAGCAGGCCGATAACATGCACAATCAAAACCGGAGTTAAAGTTCCGTTTCCATCTGTGGCAAGAGATAGAGAGAGAGAGAGAGGCGTGGTCACTGAAGGCAAACTTCTCCTAATTTCCAAAGGCAAAAGTGAGCCAAACAGCAAAAATCGGAGGACCCAACCTCCAACGGAATCTGAAAATACAAAGATTCTAGTACATATAGAAGCGCGCCAAATCGATTGACCTCTTGTCCGAAAGCCTGATGGGCTACAGGTTCAGGCAGCTCCACAAAGCGTTCCAGGCATGGTGTTCTGCCCGCTGCGTGAATGCAGTTTGCAGATTCCGACACTATATTATTTGAATGTGATTTTCATGGCATTTTCTGCTGCTCCTAGAGGAGGTTTTGAGCAGGACCTCCCTGGAACACGGGCCTCCACCACCGGAACAAAACATGAACACGTCATGTACATGCCACTGCAAACTTGAGCTGATACAAACCTTCACCTAGCACCCTCTGTCTTCTTTTAACACAAGGCAACTGACAAAGCTGTGAGCAGCTGCGCTAGTGGGCAGGTGGCTCGTGTTCTAAATCCGAAGCTTGCCGACACATGGCGGAATGGCAGCAAAAAGCTTCCTTCGTCCCTGGGTGGGCTCGAACCACCAACCTTTCGGTTAACAGCGAGCAGCGCTAACCAGTTGCGCCACAGAGACCTGCGGTGTGTTGGTCTGGAGTGCGGTGGCAAAAAATCAGCTCCGTGAGACGCCACACGTCTCCTGCGTTGGCAAACTCAGGTCAAGAGACTCGCTGAAAACTGAGGGCCCGTTGGGAAGTGACAAAAGCCAAAAGAATCGCCCAACGTGGGGCTCGAACCCACGACCCTGAGATTAAGAGTCTCATGCTCTACCGACTGAGCTAGCCGGGCTGCTGCGAGCTTGTGGCGGTCTTTATCAGTGCCCAAATTTCACGCGAAACGGAGTGGGCAGGTGGCTCGTGTGCTAAATTCGGAAGCTTGCGGACACATGGCGGAATGGCAGCAAAAAGCTTCCTTCGTCCCTGGGTGGGCTCGAACCACCAACCTTTCGGTTAACAGCGAGCAGCGCTAACCAGTTGCGCCACAGAGACCTGCTAGGTGCGCTCATGTGGAGAAAACAATCAGCGCCGTGCGTGCCACACAGCTGAGACAACACACGCCTCCTGCGTTGGCAAACTCAGGTCAAGAGACTCGCTGAAAACTGAGGGTCTGCTGGGAAGTGAGAGAAAGCAAAGAGAAACGCCCAACGTGGGGCTCGAACCACCAACCTTCGGTTAACAGCCGAGCAGCTAACCAGTTGCGCCACAGAGACCTGCGGTGTGTTGGTCTGGAGTGCGGTGGCAAAAAATCAGCTCCGTGAGACGCCACACGTCTCCTGCGTTGGCAAACTCAGGTCAAGAGACTCGCTGGAAACTGAGGCCCGTTGGGAAGTGAGAGAAAGCAAAGAGAAACGCCCAACGTGGGGCTCGAACCCACGACCCTGAGATTAAGAGTCTCATGCTCTACCGACTGAGCTAGCCGGGCTGAAGACACACCTGAATCAGCTAATCAAGGTCTGACCAGGCAGACTAGAACCTTCCAGGCGGGTCTTTGGAGCTGGTTAAGCGAAACACTACAGGACAGTGGCCCTCCAGGACAGAGTTTGGACACCCCTGGCTTAGAGTGTCCTTTGTTTGTTTTAGCCATGCCTGTTGCTGTGGAACACAGTTTGAACAAGCAGAGCAGGCCGATAACATGCACAATCAAAACCGGAGTTAAAGTTCCGTTTCCATCTGTGGCAAGAGATAGAGAGAGAGAGAGAGAGGCGTGGTCACTGAAGGCAAACTTCTCCTAATTTCCAAAGGCAAAAGTGAGCCAAACAGCAAAAATCGGAGGACCCAACCTCCAACGGAAACTGAAAATACAAAGATTCTAGTACATATAGAAGCGCGCCAAATCGATTGACCTCTTGTCCGAAAGCCTGATGGGCTACAGGTTCAGGCAGCTCCACAAACGTTCCAGGCATGGTGTTCTGCCCCGCTGCGTGAATGCAGTTTGCAGATTCCGACACTATATTATTTGAATGTGATTTTCATGGCATTTTCTGCTGCTCCTAGAGGGGGTTTTGAGCAGGACCTCCCTGGAACACGGGCCTCCACCACCCGGAACAAAACATGAACACGCCATGTACATGCCACTGCAAACTTGAGCTGATACAAACCTTCACCTAGCACCCTCTGTCTTCTTTTAACACAAGGCAACTGACAAAGCTGTGAACGCTGCTCTAGTGGGCAGGTGGCTCGTGTTCTAAATCAGGAAACTTGCCGACACATGGCGGAATGGCAGCAAAAAAGCTTCCTTCGTCCCTGGGTGGGCTCGAACCACCAACCTTTCGGTTAACAGCCGAACGCGCTAACCGGTTGCGCCACAGAGACTTGCGAGGTGTGTTGGTCTGGAGTGCGGTGGCAAAAAAAATCAGCTCCGTGAGACGCCACACGTCTCCTGCGTTGGCAAACTCAGGTCAAGAGACTCGCTGAAAACTGAGGGCCCGTTGGGAAGTGACGAAAAGCCAAAAGAATCGCCCAACGTGGGGCTCGAACCCACGACCCTGAGATTAAGAGTCTCATGCTCTACCGACTGAGCTAGCCGGGCTGCTGCGAGCTTGTGGCGGTCTTTATCAGTGCCCAAATTTCACGCGCGAAACGGAGTGGGCAGGTGGCTCGTGTGCTAAATTCGGAAGCTTGCGGACACATGGCGGAATGGCAGCGAAAAACTTCCTTCGTCCCTGGGTGGGCTCGAACCACCAACCTTCGGTTAACAGCGAGCAGCTAACCAGTTGCGCCACAGAGACCTGCTAGGTGCGCTCATGTGGAGAAAACAATCAGCGCCGTGCGTGCCACACAGCTGAGACAACACACGCCTCCTGCGTTGGCAAACTCAGGTCAAGAGACTCGCTGAAAACTGAGGGTCTGCTGGGAAGTGAGAGAAAGCAAAGAGAAACGCCCAACGTGGGGCTCGAACCACCAACCTTCGGTTAACAGCCGAGCAGCTAACCAGTTGCGCCACAGAGACCTGCGGTGTGTTGGTCTGGAGTGCGGTGGCAAAAAATCAGCTCCGTGAGACGCCACACGCCTCCTGCGTTGGCAAACTCAGGTCAAGAGACTCGCTGAAAACTGAGGGCCCGTTGGGAAGTGAGAGAAAGCAAAGAGAAACGCCCAACGTGGGGCTCGAACCCACGACCCTGAGATTAAGAGTCTCATGCTCTACCGACTGAGCTAGCCGGGCTGAAGACACACCTGAATCAGCTAATCAAGGTCTGACCAGGCAGACTAGAACCTTCAGGCGGGTCTTTGGAGCTGGTTAAGCGAAACACTACAGGACAGTGGCCCTCCAGGACAGAGTTTGGACACCCCTGGCTTAGAGTGTCCTTTGTTTGTTTTAGCCATGCCTGTTGCTGTGGAACACAGTTTGAACAAGCAGAGCAGGCCGATAACATGCACAATCAAAACCGGAGTTAAAGTTCCGTTTCCATCTGTGGCAAGAGATAGAGAGAGAGAGAGAGAGAGAGAGGCGTGGTCACTGAAGGCAAACTTCTCCTAATTTCAAAGGCAAAAGTGAGCCAAACAGCAAAAATCGGAGGACCCAACCTCCAACGGAATCTGAAAATACAAAGATTCTAGTACATATAGAAGCGCGCCAAATCGATTGACCTCTTGTCCGAAAGCCTGATAGGCTACAGGTTCAGGCAGCTCCACAAACGTTCCAGGCATGGTGTTCTGCCCGCTGCGTGAATGCAGTTTGCAGATTCCGACACTATATTATTTGAATGTGATTTTCATGGCATTTTCTGCTGCTCCTAGAGGAGGTTTTGAGCAGGACCTCCCTGGAAGACGGGCCTCCACCACCCGGAACAAAACATGAACACGCCATGTACATGCCACTGCAAACTTGAGCTGATACAAACCTTCACCTAGCACCCTCTGTCTTCTTTTAACACAAGGCAACTGACAAAGCTGTGAGCAGCTGCGCTAGTGGGCAGGTGGCTCGTGTTCTAAATCCGAAGCTTGCCGACACATGGCGGAATGGCAGCAAAAAGCTTCCTTCGTCCCTGGGTGGGCTCGAACCACCAACCTTTCGGTTAACAGCCGAGCAGCTAACCGGTTGCGCCACAGAGACCTGCGGTGTGTTGGTCTGGAGTGCGGTGGCAAAAAATCAGCTCCGTGAGACGCCACACGTCTCCTGCGTTGGCAAACTCAGGTCAAGAGACTCGCTGAAAACTGAGGGCCCGTTGGGAAGTGACGAAAAGCCAAAAGAATCGCCCAACGTGGGGCTCGAACCCACGACCCTGAGATTAAGAGTCTCATGCTCTACCGACTGAGCTAGCCGGGCTGCTGCGAGCTTGTGGCGGTCTTTATCAGTGCCCAAATTTCACGCGAAGCGGGTGGGCAGGTGGCTCGTGTGCTAAATTCGGAAGCTTGCGGACACATGGCGGAATGGCAGCAAAAAGCTTCCTTCGTCCCTGGGTGGGCTCGAACCACCAACCTTTCGGTTAACAGCGAGCAGCTAACCAGTTGCGCCACAGAGACCTGCTAGGTGCGCTCATGTGGAGAAAACAATCAGCGCCGTGCGTGCCACACAGCTGAGACAACACACGTCTCCTGCGTTAGCAAACTCAGGTCAAGAGACTCGCTGAAAACTGAGGGTCTGCTGGGAAGTGAGAGAAAGCAAAGAGAAACGCCCAACGTGGGGCTCGAACCACCAACCTTCGGTTAACAGCCGAGCAGCTAACCAGTTGCGCCACAGAGACCTGCGGTGTGTTGGTCTGGAGTGCGGTGGCAAAAAATCAGCTCCGTGAGACGCCACACGCCTCCTGCGTTGGCAAACTCAGGTCAAGAGACTCGCTGAAAACTGAGGCCCGTTGGGAAGTGAGAGAAAGCAAAGAGAAACGCCCAACGTGGGGCTCGAACCCACGACCCTGAGATTAAGAGTCTCATGCTCTACCGACTGAGCTAGCCGGGCTGAAGACACACCTGAATCAGCTAATCAAGGTCTGACCAGGCAGACTAGAACCTTCCAGGCGGGTCTTTGGAGCTGGTTAAAGCGAAACACTACAGGACAGTGGCCCTCCAGGACAGAGTTTGGACACCCCTGGCTTAGAGTGTCCTTTGTTTGTTTTAGCCATGCCTGTTGCTGTGGAACACAGTTTGAACAAGCAGAGCAGGCCGATAACATGCACAATCAAAACCGGAGTTAAAGTTCCGTTTCCATCTGTGGCAAGAGATAGAGAGAGAGAGAGGCGTGGTCACTGAAGGCAAACTTCTCCTAATTTCCAAAGGCAAAAGTGAGCCAAACAGCAAAAATCGGAGGACCCAACCTCCAACCGGAATCTGAAAATACAAAGATTCTAGTACATATAGAAGCGCCAAATCGATTGACCTCTTGTCCGAAAGCCTGATGGGCTACAGGTTCAGGCAGCTCCACAAACGTTCCAGGCATGGTGTTCTGCCCCGCTGCGTGAATGCAGTTTGCAGATTCCGACACTATATTATTTGAATGTGATTTTCATGGCATTTTCTGCTGCTCCTAGAGGGGGTTTTGAGCAGGACCTCCCTGGAACACGGGCCTCCACCACCGGAACAAAACATGAACACGCCATGTACATGCCACTGCAAACTTGAGCTGATACAAACCTTCACCTAGCACCCTCTGTCTTCTTTTAACACAAGGCAACTGACAAAGCTGTGAACGCTGCTCTAGTGGGCAGGTGGCTCGTGTGCTAAATTCGGAAGCTTGCGGACACATGGCGGAATGGCAGCAAAAAGCTTCCTTCGTCCCTGGGTGGGCTCGAACCACCAACCTTCGGTTAACAGCCGAACGCTAACCAGTTGCGCCACAGAGACCTGCTAGGTGCGCTCATGTGGAGAAAACAATCAGCGCCGTGCGTGCCACACAGCTGAGACAACACCGTCTCCTGCGTTAGCAAACTCAGGTCAAGAGACTCGCTGAAAACTGAGGGTCTGCTGGGAAGTGACAAAAGCCAAAAGAATCGCCCAACGTGGGGCTCGAACCACCAACCTTCGTTAACAGCCGAACGCTAACCAGTTGCGCCACAGAGACCTGCGGTGTGTTGGTCTGGAGTGCGGTGGCAAAAAATCAGCTCCGTGAGACGCCACACGTCTCCTGCGTTAGCAAACTCAGGTCAAGAGACTCGCTGGAAACTGAGGCCCGTTGGGAAGTGACAAAAGCCAAAAGAATCGCCCAACGTGGGGCTCGAACCCACGACCCTGAGATTAAGAGTCTCATGCTCTACCGACTGAGCTAGCCGGGCTGCTGCGAGCTTGTGGCGGTCTTTATCAGTGCCCAAATTTCACGCGCGAAACGGAGTGGGCAGGTGGCTCGTGTGCTAAATTCGGAAGCTTGCGGACACATGGCGGAATGGCAGCGAAAAACTTCCTTCGTCCCTGGGTGGGCTCGAACCACCAACCTTTCGGTTAACAGCGAGCAGCTAACCAGTTGCGCCACAGAGACCTGCTAGGTGCGCTCATGTGGAGAAAACAATCAGCGCCGTGCGTGCCACACAGCTGAGACAACACCGTCTCCTGCGTTAGCAAACTCAGGTCAAGAGACTCGCTGGAAACTGAGGCCCGTTGGGAAGTGAGAGAAAGCAAAGAGAAACGCCCAACGTGGGGCTCGAACCCACGACCCTGAGATTAAGAGTCTCATGCTCTACCGACTGAGCTAGCCGGGCTGAAGACACACCTGAATCAGCTAATCAAGGTCTGACCAGGCAGACTAGAACCTTCAGGCGGGTCTTTGGAGCTGGTTATAGCGAAACACTACAGGACAGTGGCCCTCAGGACAGAGTTTGGACACCCCTGGCTTAGAGTGTCCTTTGTTTGTTTTAGCCATGCCTGTTGCTGTGGAACACAGTTTGAACAAGCAGAGCAGGCCGATAACATGCACAATCAAAACCGGAGTTAAAGTTCCGTTTCCATCTGTGGCAAGAGATAGAGAGAGAGAGAGAGAGAGGCGTGGTCACTGAAGGCAAACTTCTCCTAATTTCAAAGGCAAAAGTGAGCCAAACAGCAAAAATCGGAGGACCCAACCTCCAACCGGAAACTGAAAATACAAAGATTCTAGTACATATAGAAGCGCGCCAAATCGATTGACCTCTTGTCCGAAAGCCTGATGGGCTACAGGTTCAGGCAGCTCCACAAACGTTCCAGGCATGGTGTTCTGCCCGCTGCGTGAATGCAGTTTGCAGATTCCGACACTATATTATTTGAATGTGATTTTCATGGCATTTTCTGCTGCTCCTAGAGGGGGTTTTGAGCAGGACCTCCCTGGAACACGGGCCTCCACCACCCGGAACAAAACATGAACACGCCATGTACATGCCACTGCAAACTTGAGCTGATACAAACCTTCACCTAGCACCCTCTGTCTTCTTTTAACACAAGGCAACTGACAAAGCTGTGAGCAGCTGCGCTAGTGGGCAGGTGGCTCGTGTTCTAAATCCGGAAGCTTGCCGACACATGGCGGAATGGCAGCAAAAAGCTTCCTTCGTCCCTGGGTGGGCTCGAACCACCAACCTTCGGTTAACAGCGAGCAGCGCTAACCAGTTGCGCCACAGAGACCTGCGAGGTGTGTTGGTCTGGAGTGCGGTGGCAAAAAAAATCAGCTCCGTGAGACGCCACACGTCTCCTGCGTTGGCAAACTCAGGTCAAGAGACTCGCTGAAAACTGAGGGCCCGTTGGGAAGTGACAAAAAGCCAAAAGAATCGCCCAACGTGGGGCTCGAACCCACGACCCTGAGATTAAGAGTCTCATGCTCTACCGACTGAGCTAGCCGGGCTGCTGCGAGCTTGTGGCGGTCTTTATCAGTGCCCAAATTTCACGCGCGAAACGGAGTGGGCAGGTGGCTCGTGTGCTAAATTCGGAAGCTTGCGGACACATGGCGGAATGGCAGCGAAAAACTTCCTTCGTCCCTGGGTGGGCTCGAACCACCAACCTTTCGGTTAACAGCCGAACGCGCTAACCAGTTGCGCCACAGAGACCTGCTAGGTGCGCTCATGTGGAGAAAACAATCAGCGCCGTGCGTGCCACACAGCTGAGACAACACACGTCTCCTGCGTTAGCAAACTCAGGTCAAGAGACTCGCTGGAAACTGAGGGCCCGTTGGGAAGTGAGAGAAAGCAAAGAGAAACGCCCAACGTGGGGCTCGAACCCACGACCCTGAGATTAAGAGTCTCATGCTCTACCGACTGAGCTAGCCGGGCTGAAGACACACCTGAATCAGCTAATCAAGGTCTGACCAGGCAGACTAGAACCTTCAGGCGGGTCTTTGGAGCTGGTTAAGCGAAACACTACAGGACAGTGGCCCTCAGGACAGAGTTTGGACACCCCTGGCTTAGAGTGTCCTTTGTTTGTTTTAGCCATGCCTGTTGCTGTGGAACACAGTTTGAACAAGCAGAGCAGGCCGATAACATGCACAATCAAAACCGGAGTTAAAGTTCCGTTTCCATCTGTGGCAAGAGATAGAGAGAGAGAGAGAGGCGTGGTCACTGAAGGCAAACTTCTCCTAATTTCCAAAGGCAAAAGTGAGCCAAACAGCAAAAATCGGAGGACCCAACCTCCAACGGAATCTGAAAATACAAAGATTCTAGTACATATAGAAGCGCGCCAAATCGATTGACCTCTTGTCCGAAAGCCTGATGGGCTACAGGTTCAGGCAGCTCCACAAACGTTCCAGGCATGGTGTTCTGCCCGCTGCGTGAATGCAGTTTGCAGATTCCGACACTATATTATTTGAATGTGATTTTCATGGCATTTTCTGCTGCTCCTAGAGGAGGTTTTGAGCAGGACCTCCCTGGAACACGGGCCTCCACCACCGGAACAAAACATGAACACGTCATGTACATGCCACTGCAAACTTGAGCTGATACAAACCTTCACCTAGCACCCTCTGTCTTCTTTTAACACAAGGCAACTGACAAAGCTGTGAGCAGCTGCGCTAGTGGGCAGGTGGCTCGTGTTCTAAATCCGGAAGCTTGCCGACACATGGCGGAATGGCAGCAAAAAGCTTCCTTCGTCCCTGGGTGGGCTCGAACCACCAACCTTTCGGTTAACAGCCGAGCAGCGCTAACGGTTGCGCCACAGAGACCTGCGGTGTGTTGGTCTGGAGTGCGGTGGCAAAAAATCAGCTCCGTGAGACGCCACACGTCTCCTGCGTTGGCAAACTCAGGTCAAGAGACTCGCTGAAAACTGAGGGCCCGTTGGGAAGTGACAAAAGCCAAAAGAATCGCCCAGCGTGGGGCTCGAACCCGACCCTGAGATTAAGAGTCTCATGCTCTACCGACTGAGCTAGCCGGGCTGCTGCGAGCTTGTGGCGGTCTTTATCAGTGCCCAAATTTCACGCGAAGCGGGTGGGCAGGTGGCTCGTGTGCTAAATTCGGAAGCTTGCGGACACATGGCGGAATGGCAGCGAAAAACTTCCTTCGTCCCTGGGTGGGCTCGAACCACCAACCTTCGGTTAACAGCGAGCAGCGCTAACGGTTGCGCCACAGAGACCTGCTAGGTGCGCTCATGTGGAGAAAACAATCAGCGCCGTGCGTGCCACACAGCTGAGACAACACCGTCTCCTGCGTTAGCAAACTCAGGTCAAGAGACTCGCTGAAAACTGAGGCCCGTTGGGAAGTGACAAAAGCCAAAAGAATCGCCCAACGTGGGGCTCGAACCACCAACCTTCGGTTAACAGCCGAGCAGCTAACCAGTTGCGCCACAGAGACCTGCGGTGTGTTGGTCTGGAGTGCGGTGGCAAAAAATCAGCTCCGTGAGACGCCACACGCCTCCTGCGTTGGCAAACTCAGGTCAAGAGACTCGCTGAAAACTGAGGCCCGTTGGGAAGTGAGAGAAAGCAAAGAGAAACGCCCAACGTGGGGCTCGAACCCACGACCCTGAGATTAAGAGTCTCATGCTCTACCGACTGAGCTAGCCGGGCTGAAGACACACCTGAATCAGCTAATCAAGGTCTGACCAGGCAGACTAGAACCTTCAGGCGGGTCTTTGGAGCTGGTTAAGCGAAACACTACAGGACAGTGGCCCTCAGGACAGAGTTTGGACACCCCTGGCTTAGAGTGTCCTTTGTTTGTTTTAGCCATGCCTGTTGCTGTGGAACACAGTTTGAACAAGCAGAGCAGGCCGATAACATGCACAATCAAAACCGGAGTTAAAGTTCCGTTTCCATCTGTGGCAAGAGATAGAGAGAGAGAGAGAGAGAGAGGCGTGGTCACTGAAGGCAAACTTCTCCTAATTTCCAAAGGCAAAAGTGAGCCAAACAGCAAAAATCGGAGGACCCAACCTCCAACCGAATCTGAAAATACAAAGATTCTAGTACATATAGAAGCGCCAAATCGATTGACCTCTTGTCCGAAAGCCTGATAGGCTACAGGTTCAGGCAGCTCCACAAAGCGTTCCAGGCATGGTGTTCTGCCCGCTGCGTGAATGCAGTTTGCAGATTCCGACACTATATTATTTGAATGTGATTTTCATGGCATTTTCTGCTGCTCCTAGAGGAGGTTTTGAGCAGGACCTCCTGGAACACGGGCCTCCACCACCGGAACAAAACATGAACACGTCATGTACATGCCACTGCAAACTTGAGCTGATACAAACCTTCACCTAGCACCCTCTGTCTTCTTTTAACACAAGGCAACTGACAAAGCTGTGAACGCTGCTCTAGTGGGCAGGTGGCTCGTGTTCTAAATCCGAAGCTTGCCGACACATGGCGGAATGGCAGCAAAAAGCTTCCTTCGTCCCTGGGTGGGCTCGAACCACCAACCTTCGGTTAACAGCCGAACGCGCTAACCAGTTGCGCCACAGAGACCTGCTAGGTGCGCCATGTGGAGAAAACAATCAGCGCCGTGCGTGCCACACAGCTGAGACAACACCGTCTCCTGCGTTAGCAAACTCAGGTCAAGAGACTCGCTGAAAACTGAGGCCCGTTGGGAAGTGACAAAAGCCAAAAGAATCGCCCAGCGTGGGGCTCGAACCCGACCCTGAGATTAAGAGTCTCATGCTCTACCGACTGAGCTAGCCGGGCTGCTGCGAGCTTGTGGCGGTCTTTATCAGTGCCCAAATTTCACGCGCGAAACGGAGTGGGCAGGTGGCTCGTGTGCTAAATTCGGAAGCTTGCGGACACATGGCGGAATGGCAGCAAAAAGCTTCCTTCGTCCCTGGGTGGGCTCGAACCACCAACCTTTCGGTTAACAGCGAGCAGCTAACCAGTTGCGCCACAGAGACCTGCGAGGTGTGTTGGTCTGGAGTGCGGTGGCAAAAAATCAGCTCCGTGAGACGCCACACGTCTCCTGCGTTGGCAAACTCAGGTCAAGAGACTCGCTGAAAACTGAGGGCCCGTTGGGAAGTGACAAAAGCCAAAAGAATCGCCCAGCGTGGGGCTCGAACCCGACCCTGAGATTAAGAGTCTCATGCTCTACCGACTGAGCTAGCCGGGCTGCTGCGAGCTTGTGGCGGTCTTTATCAGTGCCCAAATTTCACGCGCGAAACGGAGTGGGCAGGTGGCTCGTGTGCTAAATTCGGAAGCTTGCGGACACATGGCGGAATGGCAGCGAAAAACTTCCTTCGTCCCTGGGTGGGCTCGAACCACCAACCTTTCGGTTAACAGCGAGCAGCTAACCAGTTGCGCCACAGAGACCTGCTAGGTGCGCTCATGTGGAGAAAACAATCAGCGCCGTGCGTGCCACACAGCTGAGACAACACCGTCTCCTGCGTTAGCAAACTCAGGTCAAGAGACTCGCTGGAAACTGAGGCCCGTTGGGAAGTGAGAGAAAGCAAAGAGAAACGCCCAACGTGGGGCTCGAACCCACGACCCTGAGATTAAGAGTCTCATGCTCTACCGACTGAGCTAGCCGGGCTGAAGACACACCTGAATCAGCTAATCAAGGTCTGACCAGGCAGACTAGAACCTTCAGGCGGGTCTTTGGAGCTGGTTAAGCGAAACACTACAGGACAGTGGCCCTCAGGACAGAGTTTGGACACCCCTGGCTTAGAGTGTCCTTTGTTTGTTTTAGCCATGCCTGTTGCTGTGGAACACAGTTTGAACAAGCAGAGCAGGCCGATAACATGCACAATCAAAACCGGAGTTAAAGTTCCGTTTCCATCTGTGGCAAGAGATAGAGAGAGAGAGAGAGGCGTGGTCACTGAAGGCAAACTTCTCCTAATTTCCAAAGGCAAAAAGTGAGCCAAACAGCAAAAATCGGAGGACCCAACCTCCAACCGGAAACTGAAAATACAAAGATTCTAGTACATATAGAAGCGCGCCAAATCGATTGACCTCTTGTCCGAAAGCCTGATGGGCTACAGGTTCAGGCAGCTCCACAAACGTTCCAGGCATGGTGTTCTGCCCCGCTGCGTGAATGCAGTTTGCAGATTCCGACACTATATTATTTGAATGTGATTTTCATGGCATTTTCTGCTGCTCCTAGAGGGGGTTTTGAGCAGGACCTCCCTGGAACACGGGCCTCCACCACCCGGAACAAAACATGAACACGCCATGTACATGCCACTGCAAACTTGAGCTGATACAAACCTTCACCTAGCACCCTCTGTCTTCTTTTAACACAAGGCAACTGACAAAGCTGTGAACGCTGCTCTAGTGGGCAGGTGGCTCGTGTTCTAAATCAGGAAACTTGCCGACACATGGCGGAATGGCAGCAAAAAAGCTTCCTTCGTCCCTGGGTGGGCTCGAACCACCAACCTTTCGGTTAACAGCCGAGCAGCTAACCGGTTGCGCCACAGAGACCTGCGAGGTGTGTTGGTCTGGAGTGCGGTGGCAAAAAAAATCAGCTCCGTGAGACGCCACACGTCTCCTGCGTTGGCAAACTCAGGTCAAGAGACTCGCTGAAAACTGAGGGCCCGTTGGGAAGTGACAAAAAGCCAAAAGAATCGCCCAACGTGGGGCTCGAACCCACGACCCTGAGATTAAGAGTCTCATGCTCTACCGACTGAGCTAGCCGGGCTGCTGCGAGCTTGTGGCGGTCTTTATCAGTGCCCAAATTTCACGCGAAGCGGGTGGGCAGGTGGCTCGTGTGCTAAATTCGGAAGCTTGCGGACACATGGCGGAATGGCAGCGAAAAACTTCCTTCGTCCCTGGGTGGGCTCGAACCACCAACCTTTCGGTTAACAGCCGAACGCGCTAACCAGTTGCGCCACAGAGACCTGCTAGGTGCGCTCATGTGGAGAAAACAATCAGCGCCGTGCGTGCCACACAGCTGAGACAACACCGTCTCCTGCGTTAGCAAACTCAGGTCAAGAGACTCGCTGGAAACTGAGGGCCCGTTGGGAAGTGAGAGAAAGCAAAGAGAAACGCCCAACGTGGGGCTCGAACCCACGACCCTGAGATTAAGAGTCTCATGCTCTACCGACTGAGCTAGCCGGGCTGAAGACACACCTGAATCAGCTAATCAAGGTCTGACCAGGCAGACTAGAACCTTCAGGCGGGTCTTTGGAGCTGGTTAAGCGAAACACTACAGGACAGTGGCCCTCAGGACAGAGTTTGGACACCCCTGGCTTAGAGTGTCCTTTGTTTGTTTTAGCCATGCCTGTTGCTGTGGAACACAGTTTGAACAAGCAGAGCAGGCCGATAACATGCACAATCAAAACCGGAGTTAAAGTTCCGTTTCCATCTGTGGCAAGAGATAGAGAGAGAGAGAGAGAGGCGTGGTCACTGAAGGCAAACTTCTCCTAATTTCCAAAGGCAAAAGTGAGCCAAACAGCAAAAATCGGAGGACCCAACCTCCAACGGAATCTGAAAATACAAAGATTCTAGTACATATAGAAGCGCGCCAAATCGATTGACCTCTTGTCCGAAAGCCTGATAGGCTACAGGTTCAGGCAGCTCCACAAACGTTCCAGGCATGGTGTTCTGTCCCGCTGCGTGAATGCAGTTTGCAGATTCCGACACTATATTATTTGAATGTGATTTTCATGGCATTTTCTGCTGCTCCTAGAGGAGGTTTTGAGCAGGACCTCCCTGGAACACGGGCCTCCACCACCCGGAACAAAACATGAACACGTCATGTACATGCCACTGCAAACTTGAGCTGATACAAACCTTCACCTAGCACCCTCTGTCTTCTTTTAACACAAGGCAACTGACAAAGCTGTGAACGCTGCTCTAGTGGGCAGGTGGCTCGTGTTCTAAATCAGGAAACTTGCCGACACATGGCGGAATGGCAGCAAAAAAGCTTCCTTCGTCCCTGGGTGGGCTCGAACCACCAACCTTTCGGTTAACAGCCGAGCAGCGCTAACCAGTTGCGCCACAGAGACCTGCGAGGTGTGTTGGTCTGGAGTGCGGTGGCAAAAAAAATCAGCTCCGTGAGACGCCACACGTCTCCTGCGTTGGCAAACTCAGGTCAAGAGACTCGCTGAAAACTGAGGGCCCGTTGGGAAGTGACAAAAAGCCAAAAGAATCGCCCAGCGTGGGGCTCGAACCCACGACCCTGAGATTAAGAGTCTCATGCTCTACCGACTGAGCTAGCCGGGCTGCTGCGAGCTTGTGGCGGTCTTTATCAGTGCCCAAATTTCACGCGCGAAACGGAGTGGGCAGGTGGCTCGTGTGCTAAATTCGGAAGCTTGCGGACACATGGCGGAATGGCAGCGAAAAACTTCCTTCGTCCCTGGGTGGGCTCGAACCACCAACCTTTCGGTTAACAGCGAGCAGCTAACCAGTTGCGCCACAGAGACCTGCTAGGTGCGCTCATGTGGAGAAAACAATCAGCGCCGTGCGTGCCACACAGCTGAGACAACACACGTCTCCTGCGTTAGCAAACTCAGGTCAAGAGACTCGCTGGAAACTGAGGGCCCGTTGGGAAGTGAGAGAAAGCAAAGAGAAACGCCCAACGTGGGGCTCGAACCCACGACCCTGAGATTAAGAGTCTCATGCTCTACCGACTGAGCTAGCCGGGCTGAAGACACACCTGAATCAGCTAATCAAGGTCTGACCAGGCAGACTAGAACCTTCCAGGCGGGTCTTTGGAGCTGGTTATAGCGAAACACTACAGGACAGTGGCCCTCAGGACAGAGTTTGGACACCCCTGGCTTAGAGTGTCCTTTGTTTGTTTTAGCCATGCCTGTTGCTGTGGAACACAGTTTGAACAAGCAGAGCAGGCCGATAACATGCACAATCAAAACCGGAGTTAAAGTTCCGTTTCCATCTGTGGCAAGAGATAGAGAGAGAGAGAGAGAGAGGCGTGGTCACTGAAGGCAAACTTCTCCTAATTTCCAAAGGCAAAAGTGAGCCAAACAGCAAAAATCGGAGGACCCAACCTCCAACGGAATCTGAAAATACAAAGATTCTAGTACATATAGAAGCGCGCCAAATCGATTGACCTCTTGTCCGAAAGCCTGATGGGCTACAGGTTCAGGCAGCTCCACAAACGTTCCAGGCATGGTGTTCTGCCCCGCTGCGTGAATACAGTTTGCAGATTCCGACACTATATTATTTGAATGTGATTTTCATGGCATTTTCTGCTGCTCCTAGAGGGGGTTTTGAGCAGGACCTCCCTGGAAGACGGGCCTCCACCACCCGGAACAAAACATGAACACGCCATGTACATGCCACTGCAAACTTGAGCTGATACAAA
The DNA here is from genome assembly GCF_012432095.1 of Onychostoma macrolepis. NCBI lineage: Eukaryota > Metazoa > Chordata > Actinopteri > Cypriniformes > Cyprinidae > Onychostoma > Onychostoma macrolepis. Next base: position 18,384 of record NW_026704764.1, read on the forward strand.
CCTTCACCTAGCACCCTCTGTCTTCTTTTAACACAAGGCAACTGACAAAGCTGTGAACGCTGCTCTAGTGGGCAGGTGGCTCGTGTTCTAAATCAGGAAACTTGCCGACACATGGCGGAATGGCAGCAAAAAAGCTTCCTTCGTCCCTGGGTGGGCTCGAACCACCAACCTTCGGTTAACAGCGAGCAGCGCTAACCGGTTGCGCCACAGAGACTTGCGAGGTGTGTTGGTCTGGAGTGCGGTGGCAAAAAAAATCAGCTCCGTGAGACGCCACACGTCTCCTGCGTTGGCAAACTCAGGTCAAGAGACTCGCTGAAAACTGAGGGCCCGTTGGGAAGTGACGAAAAGCCAAAAGAATCGCCCAACGTGGGGCTCGAACCCACGACCCTGAGATTAAGAGTCTCATGCTCTACCGACTGAGCTAGCCGGGCTGCTGCGAGCTTGTGGCGGTCTTTATCAGTGCCCAAATTTCACGCGCGAAACGGAGTGGGCAGGTGGCTCGTGTGCTAAATTCGGAAGCTTGCGGACACATGGCGGAATGGCAGCGAAAAACTTCCTTCGTCCCTGGGTGGGCTCGAACCACCAACCTTTCGGTTAACAGCGAGCAGCTAACCAGTTGCGCCACAGAGACCTGCTAGGTGCGCTCATGTGGAGAAAACAATCAGCGCCGTCGTGCCACACAGCTGAGACAACACACGTCTCCTGCGTTAGCAAACTCAGGTCAAGAGACTCGCTGGAAACTGAGGGCCCGTTGGGAAGTGAGAGAAAGCAAAGAGAAACGCCCAACGTGGGGCTCGAACCCACGACCCTGAGATTAAGAGTCTCATGCTCTACCGACTGAGCTAGCCGGGCTGAAGACACACCTGAATCAGCTAATCAAGGTCTGACCAGGCAGACTAGAACCTTCAGGCGGGTCTTTGGAGCTGGTTAAGCGAAACACTACAGGACAGTGGCCCTCAGGACAGAGTTTGGACACCCCTGGCTTAGAGTGTCCTTTGTTTGTTTTAGCCATGCCTGTTGCTGTGGAACACAGTTTGAACAAGCAGAGCAGGCCGATAACATGCACAATCAAAACCGGAGTTAAAGTTCCGTTTCCATCTGTGGCAAGAGATAGAGAGAGAGAGAGAGAGAGGCGTGGTCACTGAAGGCAAACTTCTCCTAATTTCCAAAGGCAAAAGTGAGCCAAACAGCAAAAATCGGAGGACCCAACCTCCAACGGAATCTGAAAATACAAAGATTCTAGTACATATAGAAGCGCGCCAAATCGATTGACCTCTTGTCCGAAAGCCTGATGGGCTACAGGTTCAGGCAGCTCCACAAACGTTCCAGGCATGGTGTTCTGCCCCGCTGCGTGAATGCAGTTTGCAGATTCCGACACTATATTATTTGAATGTGATTTTCATGGCATTTTCTGCTGCTCCTAGAGGGGGTTTTGAGCAGGACCTCCCTGGAACACGGGCCTCCACCACCCGGAACAAAACATGAACACGCCATGTACATGCCACTGCAAACTTGAGCTGATACAAACCTTCACCTAGCACCCTCTGTCTTCTTTTAACACAAGGCAACTGACAAAGCTGTGAACGCTGCTCTAGTGGGCAGGTGGCTCGTGTTCTAAATCAGGAAACTTGCCGACACATGGCGGAATGGCAGCAAAAAAGCTTCCTTCGTCCCTGGGTGGGCTCGAACCACCAACCTTTCGGTTAACAGCGAGCAGCTAACGGTTGCGCCACAGAGACCTGCGGTGTGTTGGTCTGGAGTGCGGTGGCAAAAAAATCAGCTCCGTGAGACGCCACACGTCTCCTGCGTTGGCAAACTCAGGTCAAGAGACTCGCTGAAAACTGAGGCCCGTTGGGAAGTGACAAAAGCCAAAAGAATCGCCCAGCGTGGGGCTCGAACCCACGACCCTGAGATTAAGAGTCTCATGCTCTACCGACTGAGCTAGCCGGGCTGCTGCGAGCTTGTGGCGGTCTTTATCAGTGCCCAAATTTCACGCGAAACGGAGTGGGCAGGTGGCTCGTGTGCTAAATTCGGAAGCTTGCGGACACATGGCGGAATGGCAGCGAAAAACTTCCTTCGTCCCTGGGTGGGCTCGAACCACCAACCTTTCGGTTAACAGCGAGCAGCGCTAACCAGTTGCGCCACAGAGACCTGCTAGGTGCGCTCATGTGGAGAAAACAATCAGCGCCGTGCGTGCCACACAGCTGAGACAACACCGTCTCCTGCGTTAGCAAACTCAGGTCAAGAGACTCGCTGAAAACTGAGGGTCTGCTGGGAAGTGAGAGAAAGCAAAGAGAAACGCCCAACGTGGGGCTCGAACCACCAACCTTCGGTTAACAGCCGAGCAGCTAACCAGTTGCGCCACAGAGACCTGCGGTGTGTTGGTCTGGAGTGCGGTGGCAAAAAATCAGCTCCGTGAGACGCCACACGCCTCCTGCGTTGGCAAACTCAGGTCAAGAGACTCGCTGGAAACTGAGGCCCGTTGGGAAGTGAGAGAAAGCAAAGAGAAACGCCCAACGTGGGGCTCGAACCCGACCCTGAGATTAAGAGTCTCATGCTCTACCGACTGAGCTAGCCGGGCTGAAGACACACCTGAATCAGCTAATCAAGGTCTGACCAGGCAGACTAGAACCTTCAGGCGGGTCTTTGGAGCTGGTTAGCGAAACACTACAGGACAGTGGCCCTCCAGGACAGAGTTTGGACACCCCTGGCTTAGAGTGTCCTTTGTTTGTTTTAGCCATGCCTGTTGCTGTGGAACACAGTTTGAACAAGCAGAGCAGGCCGATAACATGCACAATCAAAACCGGAGTTAAAGTTCCGTTTCCATCTGTGGCAAGAGATAGAGAGAGAGAGAGGCGTGGTCACTGAAGGCAAACTTCTCCTAATTTCCAAAGGCAAAAGTGAGCCAAACAGCAAAAATCGGAGGACCCAACCTCCAACGGAATCTGAAAATACAAAGATTCTAGTACATATAGAAGCGCCAAATCGATTGACCTCTTGTCCGAAAGCCTGATGGGCTACAGGTTCAGGCAGCTCCACAAAGCGTTCCAGGCATGGTGTTCTGTCCCGCTGCGTGAATACAGTTTGCAGATTCCGACACTATATTATTTGAATGTGATTTTCATGGCATTTTCTGCTGCTCCTAGAGGGGGTTTTGAGCAGGACCTCCCTGGAAGACGGGCCTCCACCACCCGGAACAAAACATGAACACGTCATGTACATGCCACTGCAAACTTGAGCTGATACAAACCTTCACCTAGCACCCTCTGTCTTCTTTTAACACAAGGCAACTGACAAAGCTGTGAGCAGCTGCGCTAGTGGGCAGGTGGCTCGTGTTCTAAATCAGGAAACTTGCCGACACATGGCGGAATGGCAGCAAAAAGCTTCCTTCGTCCCTGGGTGGGCTCGAACCACCAACCTTCGGTTAACAGCGAGCAGCTAACGGTTGCGCCACAGAGACCTGCGAGGTGTGTTGGTCTGGAGTGCGGTGGCAAAAAATCAGCTCCGTGAGACGCCACACGTCTCCTGCGTTGGCAAACTCAGGTCAAGAGACTCGCTGAAAACTGAGGCCCGTTGGGAAGTGACAAAAGCCAAAAGAATCGCCCAACGTGGGGCTCGAACCCACGACCCTGAGATTAAGAGTCTCATGCTCTACCGACTGAGGTAGCCGGGCTGCTGCGAGTTTGTGGCGGTCTTTATCAGTGCCCAAATTTCACGCGCGAAACCGAGTGGGCAGGTGGCTCGTGTGCTAAATTCGGAAGCTTGCGGACACATGGCGGAATGGCAGCGAAAAACTTCCTTCGTCCCTGGGTGGGCTCGAACCACCAACCTTTCGGTTAACAGCGAGCAGCTAACCAGTTGCGCCACAGAGACCTGCTAGGTGCGCTCATGTGGAGAAAACAATCAGCGCCGTGCGGGCCACACAGCTGAGACAACACACGTCTCCTGCGTTAGCAAACTCAGGTCAAGAGACTCGCTGGAAACTGAGGGCCCGTTGGGAAGTGAGAGAAAGCAAAGAGAAACGCCCAACGTGGGGCTCGAACCCACGACCCTGAGATTAAGAGTCTCATGCTCTACCGACTGAGCTAGCCGGGCTGAAGACACACCTGAATCAGCTAATCAAGGTCTGACCAGGCAGACTAGAACCTTCAGGCGGGTCTTTGGAGCTGGTTAGCGAAACACTACAGGACAGTGGCCCTCAGGACAGAGTTTGGACACCCCTGGCTTAGAGTGTCCTTTGTTTGTTTTAGCCATGCCTGTTGCTGTGGAACACAGTTTGAACAAGCAGAGCAGGCCGATAACATGCACAATCAAAACCGGAGTTAAAGTTCCGTTTCCATCTGTGGCAAGAGATAGAGAGAGAGAGAGGCGTGGTCACTGAAGGCAAACTTCTCCTAATTTCAAAGGCAAAAGTGAGCCAAACAGCAAAAATCGGAGGACCCAACCTCCAACCGGAAACTGAAAATACAAAGATTCTAGTACATATAGAAGCGCGCCAAATCGATTGACCTCTTGTCCGAAAGCCTGATGGGCTACAGGTTCAGGCAGCTCCACAAAGCGTTCCAGGCATGGTGTTCTGCCCGCTGCGTGAATGCAGTTTGCAGATTCCGACACTATATTATTTGAATGTGATTTTCATGGCATTTTCTGCTGCTCCTAGAGGGGGTTTTGAGCAGGACCTCCCTGGAACACGGGCCTCCACCACCCGGAACAAAACATGAACACGCCATGTACATGCCACTGCAAACTTGAGCTGATACAAACCTTCACCTAGCACCCTCTGTCTTCTTTTAACACAAGGCAACTGACAAAGCTGTGAGCAGCTGCGCTAGTGGGCAGGTGGCTCGTGTTCTAAATCCGAAGCTTGCCGACACATGGCGGAATGGCAGCAAAAAGCTTCCTTCGTCCCTGGGTGGGCTCGAACCACCAACCTTTCGGTTAACAGCGAGCAGCTAACGGTTGCGCCACAGAGACCTGCGGTGTGTTGGTCTGGAGTGCGGTGGCAAAAAATCAGCTCCGTGAGACGCCACACGTCTCCTGCGTTGGCAAACTCAGGTCAAGAGACTCGCTGAAAACTGAGGGCCCGTTGGGAAGTGACAAAAGCCAAAAGAATCGCCCAACGTGGGGCTCGAACCACCAACCTTCGGTTAACAGCGAGCAGCGCTAACCAGTTGCGCCACAGAGACCTGCTAGGTGCGCTCATGTGGAGAAAACAATCAGCGCCGTCGTGCCACACAGCTGAGACAACACCGTCTCCTGCGTTAGCAAACTCAGGTCAAGAGACTCGCTGAAAACTGAGGGCCCGTTGGGAAGTGACAAAAGCCAAAAGAATCGCCCAACGTGGGGCTCGAACCACCAACCTTTCGGTTAACAGCCGAGCAGCTAACCAGTTGCGCCACAGAGACCTGCGAGGTGTGTTGGTCTGGAGTGCGGTGGCAAAAAAAATCAGCTCCGTGAGACGCCACACGTCTCCTGCGTTGGCAAACTCAGGTCAAGAGACTCGCTGAAAACTGAGGGCCCGTTGGGAAGTGAGAGAAAGCAAAGAGAAACGCCCAACGTGGGGCTCGAACCACCAACCTTCGGTTAACAGCGAGCAGCTAACGGTTGCGCCACAGAGACCTGCTAGGTGCGCTCATGTGGAGAAAACAATCAGCGCCGTGCGTGCCACACAGCTGAGACAACACCGTCTCCTGCGTTAGCAAACTCAGGTCAAGAGACTCGCTGGAAACTGAGGCCCGTTGGGAAGTGAGAGAAAGCAAAGAGAAACGCCCAACGTGGGGCTCGAACCCACGACCCTGAGATTAAGAGTCTCATGCTCTACCGACTGAGCTAGCCGGGCTGAAGACACACCTGAATCAGCTAATCAAGGTCTGACCAGGCAGACTAGAACCTTCCAGGCGGGTCTTTGGAGCTGGTTAAGCGAAACACTACAGGACAGTGGCCCTCAGGACAGAGTTTGGACACCCCTGGCTTAGAGTGTCCTTTGTTTGTTTTAGCCATGCCTGTTGCTGTGGAACACAGTTTGAACAAGCAGAGCAGGCCGATAACATGCACAATCAAAACCGGAGTTAAAGTTCCGTTTCCATCTGTGGCAAGAGATAGAGAGAGAGAGAGAGGCGTGGTCACTGAAGGCAAACTTCTCCTAATTTCCAAAGGCAAAAAGTGAGCCAAACAGCAAAAATCGGAGGACCCAACCTCCAACCGGAAACTGAAAATACAAAGATTCTAGTACATATAGAAGCGCGCCAAATCGATTGACCTCTTGTCCGAAAGCCTGATGGGCTACAGGTTCAGGCAGCTCCACAAAGCGTTCCAGGCATGGTGTTCTGCCCGCTGCGTGAATGCAGTTTGCAGATTCCGACACTATATTATTTGAATGTGATTTTCATGGCATTTTCTGCTGCTCCTAGAGGGGGTTTTGAGCAGGACCTCCCTGGAACACGGGCCTCCACCACCCGGAACAAAACATGAACACGCCATGTACATGCCACTGCAAACTTGAGCTGATACAAACCTTCACCTAGCACCCTCTGTCTTCTTTTAACACAAGGCAACTGACAAAGCTGTGAACGCTGCTCTAGTGGGCAGGTGGCTCGTGTTCTAAATCAGGAAACTTGCCGACACATGGCGGAATGGCAGCAAAAAAGCTTCCTTCGTCCCTGGGTGGGCTCGAACCACCAACCTTTCGGTTAACAGCGAGCAGCGCTAACCAGTTGCGCCACAGAGACCTGCGGTGTGTTGGTCTGGAGTGCGGTGGCAAAAAATCAGCTCCGTGAGGCGCCACACGTCTCCTGCGTTGGCAAACTCAGGTCAAGAGACTCGCTGAAAACTGAGGGCCCGTTGGGAAGTGACAAAAAGCCAAAAGAATCGCCCAACGTGGGGCTCGAACCCACGACCCTGAGATTAAGAGTCTCATGCTCTACCGACTGAGCTAGCCGGGCTGCTGCGAGCTTGTGGCGGTCTTTATCAGTGCCCAAATTTCACGCGCGAAACGGAGTGGGCAGGTGGCTCGTGTGCTAAATTCGGAAGCTTGCGGACACATGGCGGAATGGCAGCGAAAAACTTCCTTCGTCCCTGGGTGGGCTCGAACCACCAACCTTCGGTTAACAGCGAGCAGCTAACCAGTTGCGCCACAGAGACCTGCTAGGTGCGCTCATGTGGAGAAAACAATCAGCGCCGTGCGTGCCACACAGCTGAGACAACACCGTCTCCTGCGTTAGCAAACTCAGGTCAAGAGACTCGCTGGAAACTGAGGGCCCGTTGGGAAGTGAGAGAAAGCAAAGAGAAACGCCCAACGTGGGGCTCGAACCCGACCCTGAGATTAAGAGTCTCATGCTCTACCGACTGAGCTAGCCGGGCTGAAGACACACCTGAATCAGCTAATCAAGGTCTGACCAGGCAGACTAGAACCTTCAGGCGGGTCTTTGGAGCTGGTTAAGCGAAACACTACAGGACAGTGGCCCTCAGGACAGAGTTTGGACACCCCTGGCTTAGAGTGTCCTTTGTTTGTTTTAGCCATGCCTGTTGCTGTGGAACACAGTTTGAACAAGCAGAGCAGGCCGATAACATGCACAATCAAAACCGGAGTTAAAGTTCCGTTTCCATCTGTGGCAAGAGATAGAGAGAGAGAGAGAGAGGCGTGGTCACTGAAGGCAAACTTCTCCTAATTTCCAAAGGCAAAAGTGAGCCAAACAGCAAAAATCGGAGGACCCAACCTCCAACCGGAATCTGAAAATACAAAGATTCTAGTACATATAGAAGCGCCAAATCGATTGACCTCTTGTCCGAAAGCCTGATAGGCTACAGGTTCAGGCAGCTCCACAAAGCGTTCCAGGCATGGTGTTCTGTCCCGCTGCGTGAATGCAGTTTGCAGATTCCGACACTATATTATTTGAATGTGATTTTCATGGCATTTTCTGCTGCTCCTAGAGGAGGTTTTGAGCAGGACCTCCCTGGAACACGGGCCTCCACCACCGGAACAAAACATGAACACGTCATGTACATGCCACTGCAAACTTGAGCTGATACAAACCTTCACCTAGCACCCTCTGTCTTCTTTTAACACAAGGCAACTGACAAAGCTGTGAGCAGCTGCGCTAGTGGGCAGGTGGCTCGTGTTCTAAATCCGGAAGCTTGCCGACACATGGCGGAATGGCAGCAAAAAAGCTTCCTTCGTCCCTGGGTGGGCTCGAACCACCAACCTTTCGGTTAACAGCCGAGCAGCTAACCAGTTGCGCCACAGAGACCTGCGAGGTGTGTTGGTCTGGAGTGCGGTGGCAAAAAATCAGCTCCGTGAGACGCCACACGTCTCCTGCGTTGGCAAACTCAGGTCAAGAGACTCGCTGAAAACTGAGGGCCCGTTGGGAAGTGACAAAAAGCCAAAAGAATCGCCCAACGTGGGGCTCGAACCCACGACCCTGAGATTAAGAGTCTCATGCTCTACCGACTGAGCTAGCCGGGCTGCTGCGAGCTTGTGGCGGTCTTTATCAGTGCCCAAATTTCACGCAGCGAAGCGGGTGGGCAGGTGGCTCGTGTGCTAAATTCGGAAGCTTGCGGACACATGGCGGAATGGCAGCGAAAAACTTCCTTCGTCCCTGGGTGGGCTCGAACCACCAACCTTCGGTTAACAGCGAGCGCTAACCAGTTGCGCCACAGAGACCTGCTAGGTGCGCTCATGTGGAGAAAACAATCAGCGCCGTGCGTGCCACACAGCTGAGACAACACACGTCTCCTGCGTTAGCAAACTCAGGTCAAGAGACTCGCTGGAAACTGAGGGCCCGTTGGGAAGTGAGAGAAAGCAAAGAGAAACGCCCAACGTGGGGCTCGAACCCACGACCCTGAGATTAAGAGTCTCATGCTCTACCGACTGAGCTAGCCGGGCTGAAGACACACCTGAATCAGCTAATCAAGGTCTGACCAGGCAGACTAGAACCTTCCAGGCGGGTCTTTGGAGCTGGTTAAAGCGAAACACTACAGGACAGTGGCCCTCCAGGACAGAGTTTGGACACCCCTGGCTTAGAGTGTCCTTTGTTTGTTTTAGCCATGCCTGTTGCTGTGGAACACAGTTTGAACAAGCAGAGCAGGCCGATAACATGCACAATCAAAACCCGGAGTTAAAGTTCCGTTTCCATCTGTGGCAAGAGATAGAGAGAGAGAGAGAGAGAGAGAGAGAGCGTGGTCACTGAAGGCAAACTTCTCCTAATTTCCAAAGGCAAAAAGTGAGCCAAACAGCAAAAATCGGAGGACCCAACCTCCAACCGGAAACTGAAAATACAAAGATTCTAGTACATATAGAAGCGCGCCAAATCGATTGACCTCTTGTCCGAAAGCCTGATGGGCTACAGGTTCAGGCAGCTCCACAAACGTTCCAGGCATGGTGTTCTGCCCCGCTGCGTGAATGCAGTTTGCAGATTCCGACACTATATTATTTGAATGTGATTTTCATGGCATTTTCTGCTGCTCCTAGAGGGGGTTTTGAGCAGGACCTCCCTGGAACACGGGCCTCCACCACCCGGAACAAAACATGAACACGCCATGTACATGCCACTGCAAACTTGAGCTGATACAAACCTTCACCTAGCACCCTCTGTCTTCTTTTAACACAAGGCAACTGACAAAGCTGTGAGCAGCTGCGCTAGTGGGCAGGTGGCTCGTGTTCTAAATCCGAAGCTTGCCGACACATGGCGGAATGGCAGCAAAAAGCTTCCTTCGTCCCTGGGTGGGCTCGAACCACCAACCTTTCGGTTAACAGCGAGCAGCTAACCGGTTGCGCCACAGAGACTTGCGAGGTGTGTTGGTCTGGAGTGCGGTGGCAAAAAAAATCAGCTCCGTGAGACGCCACACGTCTCCTGCGTTGGCAAACTCAGGTCAAGAGACTCGCTGAAAACTGAGGGCCCGTTGGGAAGTGACGAAAAGCCAAAAGAATCGCCCAACGTGGGGCTCGAACCCACGACCCTGAGATTAAGAGTCTCATGCTCTACCGACTGAGCTAGCCGGGCTGCTGCGAGCTTGTGGCGGTCTTTATCAGTGCCCAAATTTCACGCGAAACGGAGTGGGCAGGTGGCTCGTGTGCTAAATTCGGAAGCTTGCGGACACATGGCGGAATGGCAGCAAAAAGCTTCCTTCGTCCCTGGGTGGGCTCGAACCACCAACCTTCGGTTAACAGCGAGCAGCTAACCGGTTGCGCCACAGAGACCTGCTAGGTGCGCTCATGTGGAGAAAACAATCAGCGCCGTGCGTGCCACACAGCTGAGACAACACACGCCTCCTGCGTTAGCAAACTCAGGTCAAGAGACTCGCTGGAAACTGAGGCCCGTTGGGAAGTGAGAGAAAGCAAAGAGAAACGCCCAACGTGGGGCTCGAACCCACGACCCTGAGATTAAGAGTCTCATGCTCTACCGACTGAGCTAGCCGGGCTGAAGACACACCTGAATCAGCTAATCAAGGTCTGACCAGGCAGACTAGAACCTTCAGGCGGGTCTTTGGAGCTGGTTAAAGCGAAACACTACAGGACAGTGGCCCTCAGGACAGAGTTTGGACACCCCTGGCTTAGAGTGTCCTTTGTTTGTTTTAGCCATGCCTGTTGCTGTGGAACACAGTTTGAACAAGCAGAGCAGGCCGATAACATGCACAATCAAAACCCGGAGTTAAAGTTCCGTTTCCATCTGTGGCAAGAGATAGAGAGAGAGAGAGCGTGGTCACTGAAGGCAAACTTCTCCTAATTTCCAAAGGCAAAAAGTGAGCCAAACAGCAAAAATCGGAGGACCCAACCTCCAACCGGAAACTGAAAATACAAAGATTCTAGTACATATAGAAGCGCGCCAAATCGATTGACCTCTTGTCCGAAAGCCTGATGGGCTACAGGTTCAGGCAGCTCCACAAACGTTCCAGGCATGGTGTTCTGCCCCGCTGCGTGAATACAGTTTGCAGATTCCGACACTATATTATTTGAATGTGATTTTCATGGCATTTTCTGCTGCTCCTAGAGGAGGTTTTGAGCAGGACCTCCTGGAACACGGGCCTCCACCACCGGAACAAAACATGAACACGTCATGTACATGCCACTGCAAACTTGAGCTGATACAAACCTTCACCTAGCACCCTCTGTCTTCTTTTAACACAAGGCAACTGACAAAGCTGTGAACGCTGCTCTAGTGGGCAGGTGGCTCGTGTTCTAAATCAGGAAACTTGCCGACACATGGCGGAATGGCAGCAAAAAACTTCCTTCGTCCCTGGGTGGGCTCGAACCACCAACCTTTCGGTTAACAGCGAGCAGCTAACCAGTTGCGCCACAGAGACCTGCTAGGTGCGCTCATGTGGAGAAAACAATCAGCGCCGTGCGTGCCACACAGCTGAGACAACACCGTCTCCTGCGTTAGCAAACTCAGGTCAAGAGACTCGCTGAAAACTGAGGGCCCGTTGGGAAGTGACAAAAGCCAAAAGAATCGCCCAACGTGGGGCTCGAACCCGACCCTGAGATTAAGAGTCTCATGCTCACCGACTGAGCTAGCCGGGCTGAAGACACACCTGAATCAGCTAATCAAGGTCTGACCAGGCAGACTAGAACCTTCAGGCGGGTCTTTGGAGCTGGTTATAGCGAAACACTACAGGACAGTGGCCCTCCAGGACAGAGTTTGGACACCCCTGGCTTAGAGTGTCCTTTGTTTGTTTTAGCCATGCCTGTTGCTGTGGAACACAGTTTGAACAAGCAGAGCAGGCCGATAACATGCACAATCAAAACCGGAGTTAAAGTTCCGTTTCCATCTGTGGCAAGAGATAGAGAGAGAGAGAGAGAGGCGTGGTCACTGAAGGCAAACTTCTCCTAATTTCCAAAGGCAAAAAGTGAGCCAAACAGCAAAAATCGGAGGACCCAACCTCCAACCGGAATCTGAAAATACAAAGATTCTAGTACATATAGAAGCGCGCCAAATCGATTGACCTCTTGTCCGAAAGCCTGATAGGCTACAGGTTCAGGCAGCTCCACAAACGTTCCAGGCATGGTGTTCTGTCCCGCTGCGTGAATGCAGTTTGCAGATTCCGACACTATATTATTTGAATGTGATTTTCATGGCATTTTCTGCTGCTCCTAGAGGAGGTTTTGAGCAGGACCTCCCTGGAACACGGGCCTCCACCACCCGGAACAAAACATGAACACGTCATGTACATGCCACTGCAAACTTGAGCTGATACAAACCTTCACCTAGCACCCTCTGTCTTCTTTTAACACAAGGCAACTGACAAAGCTGTGAGCAGCTGCGCTAGTGGGCAGGTGGCTCGTGTTCTAAATCCGAAGCTTGCCGACACATGGCGGAATGGCAGCAAAAAGCTTCCTTCGTCCCTGGGTGGGCTCGAACCACCAACCTTTCGGTTAACAGCGAGCAGCTAACCGGTTGCGCCACAGAGACCTGCGAGGTGTGTTGGTCTGGAGTGCGGTGGCAAAAAATCAGCTCCGTGAGACGCCACACGTCTCCTGCGTTGGCAAACTCAGGTCAAGAGACTCGCTGAAAACTGAGGCCCGTTGGGAAGTGACAAAAGCCAAAAGAATCGCCCAACGTGGGGCTCGAACCCACGACCCTGAGATTAAGAGTCTCATGCTCTACCGACTGAGCTAGCCGGGCTGCTGCGAGCTTGTGGCGGTCTTTATCAGTGCCCAAATTTCACGCGAAACGGAGTGGGCAGGTGGCTCGTGTGCTAAATTCGGAAGCTTGCGGACACATGGCGGAATGGCAGCAAAAAGCTTCCTTCGTCCCTGGGTGGGCTCGAACCACCAACCTTTCGGTTAACAGCGAGCAGCGCTAACCAGTTGCGCCACAGAGACCTGCTAGGTGCGCTCATGTGGAGAAAACAATCAGCGCCGTCGTGCCACACAGCTGAGACAACACACGTCTCCTGCGTTGGCAAACTCAGGTCAAGAGACTCGCTGGAAACTGAGGCCCGTTGGGAAGTGAGAGAAAGCAAAGAGAAACGCCCAACGTGGGGCTCGAACCACCAACCTTCGGTTAACAGCCGAGCAGCTAACCAGTTGCGCCACAGAGACCTGCGGTGTGTTGGTCTGGAGTGCGGTGGCAAAAAATCAGCTCCGTGAGACGCCACACGCCTCCTGCGTTGGCAAACTCAGGTCAAGAGACTCGCTGAAAACTGAGGGCCCGTTGGGAAGTGAGAGAAAGCAAAGAGAAACGCCCAACGTGGGGCTCGAACCCACGACCCTGAGATTAAGAGTCTCATGCTCTACCGACTGAGCTAGCCGGGCTGAAGACACACCTGAATCAGCTAATCAAGGTCTGACCAGGCAGACTAGAACCTTCAGGCGGGTCTTTGGAGCTGGTTAAGCGAAACACTACAGGACAGTGGCCCTCAGGACAGAGTTTGGACACCCCTGGCTTAGAGTGTCCTTTGTTTGTTTTAGCCATGCCTGTTGCTGTGGAACACAGTTTGAACAAGCAGAGCAGGCCGATAACATGCACAATCAAAACCGGAGTTAAAGTTCCGTTTCCATCTGTGGCAAGAGATAGAGAGAGAGAGAGAGAGAGGCGTGGTCACTGAAGGCAAACTTCTCCTAATTTCCAAAGGCAAAAGTGAGCCAAACAGCAAAAATCGGAGGACCCAACCTCCAACCGGAATCTGAAAATACAAAGATTCTAGTACATATAGAAGCGCCAAATCGATTGACCTCTTGTCCGAAAGCCTGATAGGCTACAGGTTCAGGCAGCTCCACAAACGTTCCAGGCATGGTGTTCTGTCCCGCTGCGTGAATGCAGTTTGCAGATTCCGACACTATATTATTTGAATGTGATTTTCATGGCATTTTCTGCTGCTCCTAGAGGAGGTTTTGAGCAGGACCTCCCTGGAACACGGGCCTCCACCACCGGAACAAAACATGAACACGTCATGTACATGCCACTGCAAACTTGAGCTGATACAAACCTTCACCTAGCACCCTCTGTCTTCTTTTAACACAAGGCAACTGACAAAGCTGTGAGCAGCTGCGCTAGTGGGCAGGTGGCTCGTGTTCTAAATCCGGAAGCTTGCCGACACATGGCGGAATGGCAGCAAAAAAGCTTCCTTCGTCCCTGGGTGGGCTCGAACCACCAACCTTTCGGTTAACAGCGAGCAGCGCTAACCGGTTGCGCCACAGAGACCTGCGAGGTGTGTTGGTCTGGAGTGCGGTGGCAAAAAAAATCAGCTCCGTGAGACGCCACACGTCTCCTGCGTTGGCAAACTCAGGTCAAGAGACTCGCTGAAAACTGAGGGCCCGTTGGGAAGTGACAAAAAGCCAAAAGAATCGCCCAACGTGGGGCTCGAACCCACGACCCTGAGATTAAGAGTCTCATGCTCTACCGACTGAGCTAGCCGGGCTGCTGCGAGCTTGTGGCGGTCTTTATCAGTGCCCAAATTTCACGCGCGAAACGGAGTGGGCAGGTGGCTCGTGTGCTAAATTCGGAAGCTTGCGGACACATGGCGGAATGGCAGCGAAAAACTTCCTTCGTCCCTGGGTGGGCTCGAACCACCAACCTTTCGGTTAACAGCGAGCAGCTAACCAGTTGCGCCACAGAGACCTGCTAGGTGCGCTCATGTGGAGAAAACAATCAGCGCCGTGCGTGCCACACAGCTGAGACAACACCGTCTCCTGCGTTAGCAAACTCAGGTCAAGAGACTCGCTGGAAACTGAGGGCCCGTTGGGAAGTGACAAAAGCCAAAAGAATCGCCCAACGTGGGGCTCGAACCACCAACCTTCGGTTAACAGCGAGCAGCTAACCGGTTGCGCCACAGAGACCTGCGAGGTGTGTTGGTCTGGAGTGCGGTGGCAAAAAAAATCAGCTCCGTGAGACGCCACACGTCTCCTGCGTTGGCAAACTCAGGTCAAGAGACTCGCTGAAAACTGAGGGCCCGTTGGGAAGTGACAAAAAGCCAAAAGAATCGCCCAACGTGGGGCTCGAACCCACGACCCTGAGATTAAGAGTCTCATGCTCTACCGACTGAGCTAGCCGGGCTGCTGCGAGCTTGTGGCGGTCTTTATCAGTGCCCAAATTTCACGCGAAACGGAGTGGGCAGGTGGCTCGTGTTCTAAATCCGGAAGCTTGCCGACACATGGCGGAATGGCAGCAAAAAGCTTCCTTCGTCCCTGGGTGGGCTCGAACCACCAACCTTTCGGTTAACAGCGAGCAGCTAACCAGTTGCGCCACAGAGACCTGCTAGGTGCGCTCATGTGGAGAAAACAATCAGCGCCGTGCGTGCCACACAGCTGAGACAACACACGTCTCCTGCGTTAGCAAACTCAGGTCAAGAGACTCGCTGGAAACTGAGGCCCGTTGGGAAGTGACAAAAGCCAAAAGAATCGCCCAACGTGGGGCTCGAACCCACGACCCTGAGATTAAGAGTCTCATGCTCTACCGACTGAGCTAGCCGGGCTGAAGACACACCTGAATCAGCTAATCAAGGTCTGACCAGGCAGACTAGAACCTTCCAGGCGGGTCTTTGGAGCTGGTTATAGCGAAACACTACAGGACAGTGGCCCTCCAGGACAGAGTTTGGACACCCCTGGCTTAGAGTGTCCTTTGTTTGTTTTAGCCATGCCTGTTGCTGTGGAACACAGTTTGAACAAGCAGAGCAGGCCGATAACATGCACAATCAAAACCGGAGTTAAAGTTCCGTTTCCATCTGTGGCAAGAGATAGAGAGAGAGAGAGCGTGGTCACTGAAGGCAAACTTCTCCTAATTTCCAAAGGCAAAAGTGAGCCAAACAGCAAAAATCGGAGGACCCAACCTCCAACCGAATCTGAAAATACAAAGATTCTAGTACATATAGAAGCGCCAAATCGATTGACCTCTTGTCCGAAAGCCTGATAGGCTACAGGTTCAGGCAGCTCCACAAACGTTCCAGGCATGGTGTTCTGCCCGCTGCGTGAATGCAGTTTGCAGATTCCGACACTATATTATTTGAATGTGATTTTCATGGCATTTTCTGCTGCTCCTAGAGGAGGTTTTGAGCAGGACCTCCTGGAACACGGGCCTCCACCACCGGAACAAAACATGAACACGCCATGTACATGCCACTGCAAACTTGAGCTGATACAAACCTTCACCTAGCACCCTCTGTCTTCTTTAACACAA